>NC_086240.1:37630156-37930156 GCF_036321145.2 Pelmatolapia mariae
GAGGTTCTTGCTCTGCTGCCGTAAAATACTGAGCGCGCTCCTTCGACATCTTCGCCGACCAATCACAGGGTTGCCGATCAATGTTTCTCACATTACTTCATCCAGCTATACTAATCGTCAACAACAGGTGTGTTCGGAGAACCGGATTAGCGAGCTCAAAGTTGGCGCGATGATTTGATCTTGGATGTGTCATTTGATCTTGGATGTAGTAAGCGAGGTACGAAGAACGGACCCCTGGTCTTCAACTCCAAATAGGTCCTTGTGTATTATCAGTAAGTTATTAGTATGACAATAACAGTGCAATATCACATTGCAATGCCCGACTTGCATGGGCACGTAGAGGAAATACTTTTAACCTATTTCACCTAGCACCTACTTGGCTCAAGTTGACTTAGTTGTAATGAAAAATGACTTGAGTACCGTCCAATGTACGCAGATCGTTACAGCAATCCAGCTGAAAGTCCAGTGATGTCATTTGCATGCGACATAAACACCACAACAATGGAGGACATCGAGGTGACGGTATACCTGCTACTCAGTGTACGGCATTTTGTCAGCCTCGGGAACCATAGTGTTTTGTGGGTAGTCATTTCCCTCGTTGCCAGGTTTCTGTAGAGACACTCATGACTCATCAAGTGACGCCACTGAGTGTCAAATTGGTGGCATGCAGTGATGTCAAATTTTCCGATCGCTTTAGATTGTTTGGAACCCCGGCTCAGTAGGTGATAAAAAGGTACCTGGTATCAGGTACTACCACCTAACAGAAAACCTCAAAAACAGAGTCTAGTTGAGCCGAGCTGACCCCAGTAAGTAATAGAGGAAAAGGGCTATTTGAAAATGGCTGTGGTTGGGCCAGTGGCTACTATAAAGGGGGTCAGGAGACCATCTGTCCTTGCAGTGATTGGTCTGTCTAGAACGACGATGTGGTAGTGGAGCTTCCATGATTTGTCGAGCCAGAGGGCTGTTCCTTAGTGAGGTACTGAGCCACTTTTTAAAGTAAAACTGACAAAATTATGATGTAAAGAGAAATGAGAAAAATTTACTTACAATGAATCTGAGCTGAGAAAAGATCTGCCGCTGGAGCTTACACTGTGCTTTATGTCTGCATCTAGAAGATACAGTAAAAAGTTAAAGGAGATTTGACCAAGTGAAAACAAACAGTAACAGGACTCATTTTTAATCCAGCAGCCACAGACAGCAAAGACAACTTTTTAAAAGAGTGATTTTTTTGTGTCAGATGATACATAAAATTTGTCTAGAGAGGGCTTCCACAGGCTTGCAAGCAACTGTCGAGTGGATGGTGTTTCTTTGGTTTGTTGCCACTATTTGCTACAGCAAAGCAGAGTTAAACAATGTGTGAAAAAAATGAATCAAAAAGGTTGAAGATTAAAAAGTGAAACAACTCAAGATAAATTTGACCAAAATATCATATCATCTCTTCTAGTTCAAGCTAATTTTAAATTCACTTAAGCAGAAAACATGCAGTGAAAGCTAAACAGTTTCAAAATCATCACTAAAACGTGTTCTTAAGAAAAAAAGAAAAGCGAGCAAAGACAAAAGCAGCACAGGTTTGGCAGAACAGGAGACCGCCTGCATGGATTTACCAGTTTCTTTCAGGATCAACATTCCTGTTTGCTCATATGAGTGCAGGTTACAGCCAAAATTTCAGGATTGCAGGCAATTAAAGTTGGTGCAGAACAGATAAGATGGACTTTAAAAAATCTTTTTATTATGTGTGTTATGAATAGCTTCTACTAAGCAAACTCAAGACCTACAGATACAAAGGTCTGACTGGTTGCATTTGTTCTGATTGCTCGAGATGAGTAAAAATCATCGTGAGAATGTGGAATTTTCAATTAGTGGCACACAACGTAAATCATGTGTGCATAGAAGCTCTGACAGTTGATCTTTTTGATCAGTCTGTGTTCAGAGGAGTGAGTTGCAATTACAGCACAGTTAGAAAGGTGATTAGATTTGTGGGGATATTTTAATCAGTGGTGTTAGCCAATTTCTTTGCCTTCTCTTTAAACGGTGCATTTTCAGGAAAATGCTATGAGAAAATTAAAGCTGTGATGTCTAAATGAAATCCCCCTAAGAGATAACCGCTTCTTTGTTATTCCTCCTGAAGTGTACCTTATCAGGAATAATCCGAGCACCATTCTGGTTACTGAGCTAACTTCTTTAAATATGAACACATGGTGGAAGAATGCATGTGTGACAACACCAGCTTGTCACTGGACACATGTTGGAAGTAATGAATAATGACTGGGATGAATGGTTGGATGGATGGATGAATACGTGATAACCTCAAATGTACGGGCACAGGATGCAACTGGTTAACTCCCTCGTCTCCACCCGAGAGCCTCTTTAAACCCCGACAGGTACAGGCACATTCGTCTTCCTGCACCACCAAAACCCCGGAGCATTGAGCAACAAGCACTAACACAAAAAGCCAAGAGCACAGTTTCACTGAGGTGAGGAGGCAGGTGGCTCATCTCCAAACTGACAAGTTCTTGTAAAGAGATTAGATACTGGACACAACAAGGAAAATATAATAACTGGAAATGTGAGTGAGCATGAGAATGAGCCGATAGCATCACAACTGTGTTTGGATTTTAGTTATGGAAGGAAACTGCATGTTGCCACTGCTAAGAGTGGTTATTCAGCACTCTATCATTTGCAATGATTTGCAAATTTCATACACTCTCATTTTATTCTTAATAGAACAAAACACACCAAGTGCTTAAACTGAGACATATTATACACATAAATATTAACTTGTTTTGATTTGATGGCAGCAACCTCTCAAAAAAGTTTGGACACAAGAAACAAAAGGCTGAAGCCTAAGTGTTTCTAACCTATTTTGTCCACATGACCAAACACAAGATGGAGACCATCCAGCGTGTTATCAGCACTCACTTCAAACAATGGTATGCGAGTGCATTACTGCCTATGGAATTAGCAGCTTGTACATCAGCCATCAGATCTGAAAGGTATATACAGGTTTTAGAGCAGCATATGCTCCTATCAGGATGACATGTTTTCAGAGAACACCTTGAATATTTCAGCTAGATGTTGCAGACTCCATGTCCTGAACTGGCCTGTCTGCAGTCCAGATCTTGGAGCGCAATGAAACAAACGAAAAACTAAATAAAAGTACAACAAAGACAACTGAGGACTGGAGAGCAGCTATTGTGAAATTAATGAAGGGATGCTATACTCCTGTAAAATTTAAAATGAGCTTAAAATGTTACATAATGTCAGTTTAAATGTTTGACATGTTGGCCAAGTTCTTTTGTAAATAAGACAAATCTGTACGTTCTCTTTTTATACACATTTTACACAGATTCCAACTTTTTTGTAATTTGGTTGTAAATTAAACCCAGAAATGTATCATCAATTTTTTAATGCCTTTGGTGCACAGCTTGCATAGCTCTGAATTAAATACTTAAAAACTATAAAAGCAGGTAAAAATAAGATATTACTGCAAAACCTTATATGCAAAATAGTATAAAAATTAGTGGTGAGAGCTGGGTGAAATGGAAGTTTTAAAAAAAAGTATTAATTTAAAACCAAAACACTAACTAGCACGGCAATTATGCATGACCCACATCCAGCACAGTTAGAGCGATTAATGAAAGAAGGTTTTTCAGTTTGGAGTAGAACCACCAGCTTCCTCTCAGAGGCGCACAGCCACAGTAAACTGCCTGTAAGTAGCTGTGGAGCCACGCCCACCACTCCAGCCCGCAGATACCTGAGAAGAGGGAGGCGAGTGACAGGGAGAGGCCGTTCTGAGACATCGCCAACAGGGACTGACCCTCACAGCCATCTGAGAGACACAAACTGTCACCACATGCATACATTTTTACACTCCACAGAGTGTGTGTCAGTGCCACACTGCGCTACCGCATCCAGAGAAGCATGTACATGTGGAAGTCATGCAGGTACAAGGGCGAAAACACATGAAATGATTTTACTCCAATCTTCTCCTCTGACCTCTGGTATCAACAAGGCTTCTTAACCCAGAGAACTGCCACGCACTGGATATTTTCTCCTTTTTAGACCAGTTTCAGTAAACCCCACACATGGTTATGTGTAAAGATAACAAGTTAGCAGTTTCTCCTAAACACCTTTCTTCCCTTCTGATGTTTGGTTTGAACTTGAACACAGTATTACAACTAACCAGCTTAATATTTTAATTAATAAGTACTTTAACAGGTATATTGAATTAAATGGCTGTTGAGTTCATATTCTGAGGAAATAGTAAAATATTTTAGTTCTAGGTAAGAATGTTATCAGTAACACCACACACAAAAACAAAAACAAAAAACTGCTGCTTCATTATTGCAAAAGCAGGAATACATCTGAATGTATTGCAACAACCAGTGAAGAGAGTCTGTAACAAGCACCAGTGCTAAAGGACTAAAGTAAAGACGAGTTGTAAATGATATCAGGTCGACAGATGAATGACTAAATATCAGCTTCATCTGTCCATGTTTGTAACTTCCTGAGAACTTTTGGGTCAAAGTTTCTTTTTCCCCCCTACCAACCAACCTAACCAATTATCCTCTGCTAACATTTAGTTAAATGTTAGAGGACAGCCCTACTGTTAGCAGAAATCCCAAACATGTTCATTTCCAAGTACAGTTAACACATGTATATACATTCATACATAAAACCCACCAAGACACGAGAAAAACCACAACCCTTATTAGCAGAATCAAAGCAATTCATAGACTACTGTTGTTTGTAGTATGAGAAATATGACAGACTTCCTAGAATAGCTACGCCTTTCAAAATGAGTATGAATATATAAATCCTTAGCGTGTGTGATCACATGACTTTAACAGCTATATATAAATGGCAACAGCAGAAATAGCTAGTATTATGTGACCTCTGCGCTCAGACATTCATATTTAAGGTCTTTGGTGAAATGTGACATGCTTGGTGAGCAGACAGGCTGATGAAGAGGTTATGAATTATGACCAGAAAGTGAATTAATCGAATCAATGATGAATTATAAAATCTAGAAATAAAACTAATAATTATTCCAAAACATATATATTTGATTTTTTAGCTCCCCCCCCCCCCCCCAGTGTTCCCTCATTCCCTCTCTACCTCGCAGTTCACACTCCTCCACCTCCTCCGCTGAGCCCGAGTCAGACAGGCCCTGGCAGGAGTCCTGAGAGCTCCTCCTGGAGCCTCCACTGTCAGTGGAGTGAAAAGCTGCACAGAAGAAAGGACACAGAAATAAACAACATGTGCAATATAAAAAAAAAAAATTCATAAATGGTTTCTCCAGTATTTTTGTGGTCCATCTGTATATGTAAGTAAGTAAGTAAAGTTTATTTATATAGCACCTTTCACAGACATGTGTCAAAGTGCTTTACAAGGTAAAAAACACAATACAGTCATAAATACATCATAAAAACCCTGGTCTAATTAAAAGCTTTTTGAAATAAAAATGTCTTTAGCTGCCTTTTGAAGGTCTCCACTGAGTCCAAACACCGTAGAAATAGAGGAAGTGCATTCCACAGTCTGGGTGCAACAGCTTGGAAAGATCGGTCCCCTCGGGTTTTAAAACGAGTGTGGAAGACCACTAAAAGGTTTTGGTTTGATGACCTCAGGTTGCGAGTGGAAGTATGTGTATGAATCAAATCGGCAATATAGGGGGGGCCTGTCCCTGTAATGCTCTAAAAGTTAAAACTAGAATTTTAAAATGGAACCCAAATCTGATTGGTGGCCAGTGCAGCGACTTTAAAACAGGGGTCATATGAGCTCCCTTGTTCGAGCTGGTCAGTAGCCTCGCTGCAGAGTTTTGAACAACCTGTAGACGAGCTAGCCCTTTCTTGTTTAGACAAGTAAACAGGCTGTTACAGCAGTCAAGTCTAGTAGAGACAAAAGCATGTATTATCATCTCGAGTTCACTTGTTGACACAATGGATCTAAGTTTAGAAATGTTCCTCAAGTGAAAAAAGCAGGTTCTTACTATCTGATTTAAATGTGAGGATCTATTAAAAGCTGATACTTATTTTAAAGATCTGTGCATCCGTGAAAGCCACTTTAATTAAACAGACACATTGTTTTTGAAGATTGACAACTAAAAAGCTCTCTCTCTACCGAGAGACCTAGAATCACATGAAGGAAGTACTGTGTCTGTGTACACATGACAAAAGGATTTCATGTAACTGATGTTTGCGCACCGTGTTGGGAGTTTGCTGATGGCGGCAGACGGCTGCGTCTGATCTGCTGCCTCCGCAGGCGAATCTTCTGCTTCAGCTGCTGAATCTCGTTGTCACTGTCTCCTTCCTCCTCGCCCTCCTCCTGACGCCGCATGTTGTACTTCATCAGCTCGATGGCAGCAATAAGCGACTCGGAGATGCTGAAATGGGCATTTTCCTGCAGCACACAGAGGTAATTAAAAAGCAGTCAGAGGCAGAAACTAGAATAGAAGTATAGAATAGAATAGAATAATAATTTAATTGTCCCACAAGGGGAAATTTGGTTGTAACTATCATCATATCTTCACCCATAATTTCTACATTTTTCTCCATTTCAATTATGTTTGCACTGAGATTCAATTTACATTTGCAATGAATTAAGCCCTGACCTTCTCAAGGTCTGCACAGCTGCCAAAGTCCTGCTCTGACAGGTAGCTGATGAGGCTCTGCCCCTCTGACGGCCTCCTGAACATCCCCTCTGAGGTACTGCTGTACTGGGACCCATCTGAAGTAAACAAAGCATACACAGAAACACAAAGCCATAAAAACAGACATTTACACACTGCACTGGAATTTAAGTGCCATAATGTTGCCTACAAATCAAAAGGTTCTGATTTTTGGCTGCCAGAAGAAACACTTTTTAATTGAGGTGTTGGTCAAGACAGATTTACTTTTATCTATTTTACATAATCTTGGACAATAGAGATCGAAAATGTGACGTCATTTCCGGGGTAAAACCGCAAAGGATTGTAGGTACAAGTGGCAAGTGGCAGCGCGCGCGGGCTATTACAAGACAACAGTCACACAGAGATAAACTGAGACACAAAGAATGGCAAGCTGTTGTATTATTAACTGCCATAGGCGGTCACATGACAGCCACGGGAAGCCGACGGGTAAAGAGATGGGTTTTTATCGGATTCCTTCGTGGAAGAAAAATTGTTCAAGTCATGTTTCCGAAGTCACGAAGAGCCGACGGATGGCCTGGATTACAGCTATTCGAAGACCAAATATAACGTTCCAGAACACTCCAGCTCACATGTTAGTCTGCTCCAAGCATTTCCACAAAGGTAAGTCTTTTGTTGTAGTTAATACGTAATTTATCATAACATAATTGTTGATATGGGTTACAAATAAGTCTTATATGGATTTGAACTGAATTCGTTGCGCTATGCTGCTTTGTTCACTGTGGCTTTGCCTGCAAATGTTTGTTGTGTTTTTTAGGAAAACCAGCCTACAAAATGCTGGAATGCGATCCAGACTGGGCACCCTCTATCAACCTGGGTCAGACCAAGTTTAAAGCTGCTACCACAGCGAGATTTGATCGGTTAAGAGAGAGAGCGATATCAAAACAGCCACGAAAAGTCCCGCATATACGTGCCCAAGTGTTGTATTGAAGCAATCAAGTGATGAATAACTGTTTTCCAGTATGTTGTTTTGCAGTGTTTTGAGGGGTTTTTTTTTGTTTTTTTGCATTGTTGTTTTGTTTTTCACCGAAGCAGCTAATAAAGCATAATGGAATACAATTTTGCGTCTTTCTTGTAAGATTCTATAATAAAATGAAACAATAATGCCAGTTATAAATAAAGACAATAAATGGAATGAATTATGAAACACTTATTTTATTTCTATTGGATCTGAAAGGTTGTAATACTACAACCTGAAAAGACAAATAGATTGCGTTGGCCTGTAAAGGAGATAAAGGAAAAATTTTAACAACAGCTGTAAAATGAAATAGTCCAAATCACCAAAGTAAATTGGACCTGGGCTTGTTGCAGGGATCTGAAGTTACTAAGCATTTTGTGAGTGTATGCACTCACAAAACTTAGGACCATATAATTCTAAATATGAGTGTGATGAAAGTTGGGCAGCATGCTAACGTCTTTAGCCCACTCTGTATGCTCGTATGGGTCTAACCCTTTCACTCCTTTGATTTTTTCCTCGTACCTTTTTTTGCCTTTTCGTCAAGTCTGTCTTTGTATGGACCTGCCGTGTTCTCCTTCATTTTTGTACATAACTGTTTTGGGGGCAAATAAAATGCAGGTAGGGATTAAAACCGCAGAATGAATGATTACCGGTGCTGGAAATGCTAGCGCCTGATGCAGTGTTTTGATTTTGCTGCCATTCATACCTACAATGCAATGCGCGAAAGTCACATGGTCTGTCGATCTCTATTTAATGACCTAATTGCATTTTGAATAAACAAAACTCATCAAGACGTCAGCTGACATATGCGTGTCAGTATTCACACAGAAAACTCACAAGACTCCATGTAAAGAGAACTGGATGTGCTGGTATCACTGTGCTGAGGTGAGAACGGGTTGTAGTCTTTCATGCAGCAGTCCTCGCCTGCTGATTCTGAGACACACACACAAAAAAAAAGTATGTGTGTTAATACCTTTTTATCATCGAGAGTCATTCACCTCATTACAGTATTCTTTTAAAAGAAATGGATGCAAACATGCTTGAAGGAAAAGCAGCTGGTTAAATGCTTTGTGTTGGACAATGACGTCTAAGGCTATTGTGTAGTGTATGGCTACACTGAAACAGAAATGTGGCTTTGAGTGCCAACCAGCCTAACTGCAGAGTGAAACAGAGGTAGTATATATCACTCAGTGACCCACTTTTACTTAAAGACCGCAAACTTACAGTATTGTTTACACTGTCATTGCTTTGCAAGTGTAAACAATACTGCATTAAAGTTATGTTTTGCATTGGGAATCTTCCTCTCTGTGAGCTCCAGAATTTATATTAAAACTTCAAAACATCAGAAGAAAAGACAAGACTACATGATTCTTTGAATATAATACTGACACATGGTCTTAGGGAACCTTTATGGTCGCCGGTCACCCCCATCACACTTCAGTTAAGGGCAATGTTGCTTTTTGGGTTCTCAAATAGATGGGACACTCCCAGGTATTTAACCTCTAATGGGGCTGTAACACTGACGATTCTGAGAGTCATTGACCCACCTCATTGTCATGCGAGTCGTAAGGGTCACATGAGCCAAGGTGTGAATTGTAATAGAGTCCCAGAACAAAAGAAAACAAAGTGATAAAGTGTGACTTTTTCCACACCAATTTGATTTGGTTTAAATAAACAAATAAGAAGAAAACAGTCCTTAAAAATCAAAAACACAAATGATGGGCTGAAGACAAGAGTGGAAAATAAGAGGGATGGAGTTCTTCACCATGCACACAAAGAACTTTTTAGGGGGAGATGAGAAGTCATGTGATGGAGTACAGTGAAACTGCACCGCCAACCTGCTACCGGGTCCTCTATTATTATGGTGATTTTTCTGTGGCCCCCTCCTTTGTGCAAACAGTAGAAGGGAGAGATAAGAGAAGGACAGAGCAGAAGAAGAGATGATTAATTCAAGCCAAGAAAGGGGAAACAGTCTGAGCAAACAGAGCCGATATTAACTGAGTGAAAGCTTTAAAACCTCGGACAGGAAGCGTGCGAGAACACGGCTTAACCGCATATCAGAGAGCTATGAAAAAACACACATACTATGCAGGTAGAACTACAGCTTAACCTCACCCTTAACTGCATTAGTCGGGTACATTTCTGCTACTTACAGTAAAATTAGGGTTAGTTTAATTCTGAAAATGACCTAAACTCTTGAGAAATTTACAAACTCGCTCCAGAGAAACACGCCAGACAATTACAAATAAATACCACAAGTACTAAAGGCCATGTTGTGATCTATGAACATGCAACACAAAGTGACTAAGCAAGAAGTGAACCAGCTGAAGCTGAACTTCACCGCTTTTGGAAGTATTACAATCAATTTTGAAGTACAAGTTTATCTTTAAATGTTTCTCATAGGAAAGAGAGGCTCCTTAATTAAACAGAAAATTGCTATACACTGTAATTTAAATAAATAAAACAATCCCTTCCAAATGGAAACTCTTGAAATCTCCTACTCACCATTCCTGAGTTTCTGATTGACCCCTGTGTCAGAGAATGATCGAGTGTGTCCTTTGAGCCCCCTCCCCGGCCCCTTCTGGCCCTCTGAAAAAGATGAACGCCTCTGCGGGGCCTGTGTAGTAGAACGCTGCAGGGATTGGTCCGTGTTCCCCCCCCGCTCGCTGCTGTGGGTGGAGCTTTGGGAATTGCGTCGATCGTTGCGTTGCCCGAGGTTACCGATGGCCAAATACTCTGGACCATCGTCAGAGTCACCGCCGCCAACGTACTCGTCGGCCTCGGGCTGAAGGAAGGAGGGCGTCGAGTTGGTGTCCGTTAATGAGATTGAAGGGATGGACGCTGAGCCAGGTGGGGGTGACGCACCTCGTGCGTTCTCCCCCGGACTGGTGACAACCACCCATTCAGATTCCAGGCTGCTGGTTTGAGAGGTAGTGTCTGCAAGACAAATGGGACAGATTAAGATTTGTACTCAGATTTTGCTTATGGGTTTTTGGTTTTTCACATATTCAAATTTTACTCCCAGAATTTTCTGCCCCATGAGGGCTTGCGTATGTACACAAGCCGTCGTGCATGTCTGTTTTTGTTTATACAAACTGACTGTCTAAAAATGGTGACACGCTGCAGAGATTTTAAATCCACTTAAGCTATTTTTTAACCACCCTTGGCCATTTCAGTGAGCACATTCAGCTCAGGACACTGACTTCGCCGACTGCATTAACACATTCTTCACCAATTGGCTTTGCCCACAAACAATCAGGCCTCTGTACGGTTAACTCAGCCTGCCTATTCACATACAAACTGTAGTGTATTCATAGCGCCTTACCACAAATCCACCCGAGAGGGGACATTCCCCAACTCTCTGTGAATGATACTCATGGCCATTGATCAGTGGTTGTTGATCAATGGTCATGAGAATTTGCATAATTATGAGGAAGGAACTGACTTCCCAGCCCATTGTTCCTTCACTGGGCTGGTTTCAGTCATTATGCAAATGTACTGTTTATAAGATCGGGGAAACCTGCAGTCAGCTGAGACTGAAGAAGTCACTTGGATGAAACGTTTCTCCCACTGAAAACGCTACGTCCAGATGAACAGAATCAACTTTTGGAGATTTACTTACCTGGATGATTGAGCATGCATCAAGACACTTTAAGTATAAGAAAAAATAAAAAAAGAAATCCACAACCCAGCCTCTTTTCTCACTTGTGCTGTTGCTGTTTGAGGATCCAGCTGCTGTAGTGCTTGCAGAGTTTTGGCTGGTGGCGACTGCTTCTCGCAGAGAGCAGTTGGAGGTGGTGAGTCTGCGGCTTAGAGATTCTCTACTGGGAGCCTTGTCGGCGTTTCTCCAGGCCCCACCAGATCCAGGCAAGACACACAGACTCTGGCTCTTTAGTAGTCCCAGGCAAGGTGGGCCCTTCAGAGGGGACAGCTGGGCAGCAGAAAGAAAGAGATTTTTAATAAAAGTAAAAGGAGTTTCTTTTCTTTGAAAAGTTCGATCACTTTAACACCACTCATCAAAGATGGGTGACGGTTAAAAACTGAATGATGTGTTTACAGTGTGGTCAAACTTGAGTGAAACAGCGATGAAAAACATTTGCACAAGTGACCTTTTCATGAATAAACAGGTGATATGTGCAAAGATGTCAGAAAACCCACCCCAACAGTGTCTACTTGGGCGAGCAGTTTGGGATTATTCTGCTCCACAGCTTCCAGGCACTGGAACATGGCGGTCACATGAGGCTCGCTCAGCAGAAAAGCATCATCTGAAAGACGGACACAGCACGAGAGAGGGGGGGAAAAACTAAGTTAACACAACTTATACACCACAGCAATTTCTAATACAAGTATATCAACCTGGGCTGTTATTAACGTGGCTCACCATTGTAGTATTTACGCGTGTGTCCCAGATGCTTGAGCAAAGGTCGGAGCTGCGATGACAGCATGTGAACCTGTAAGCTGTGAAGCAGCCAACGCTCAGCCTTGTAGCTTTCACCAGCAGTCTTCATCCCAGTGCTTAGTACTGGCTCCAGGTGCCTGAACTGAGGATGGACAGAGAACAGCAGTTGGGAAAGTGTTGACACAGGCTAAAACTTTTATATGTCTGTAAAAGCACATTTCCATCTCTAATTATGTGATCAAACTTGTAAACCAGAAACATTTCGGCTGATGAGGCCATGCACATTTCCTTAACTGGATTTTGTTTTTGTGACCATTCAGCAGGTGGTGCTGGCTTTGGCTTTGGAGTTCATCCTTGGCAGTTAATTGTTTCTAACACCTACTCATATCTTCTTCTGTATATTTCAAACTAGTTTCTATTGTTAAAAGAAACATTAAGCCAACACTGAGTCAACCTAACTGCTCCTCTTATGAGTTTTCCTGCAAACATTCCCCATAAGTGTTTCCCACCTGTTGGTCTAAAGCTATGAGGAGGGTTTAGGAAGAAGAGACAGAAATAGACACCAGGCTTGAAAAGAGAGAAAAACAAGTGGAATGTCAGGTGATAAAAAGCAGCACAAAACTAGAGGACGGCGGCTCAGATATGAACAACAAACAATCATCACATGGTGATTGCATTATGCCCGAGTGAGCCCTGCTGATCTGTAACACCAGGGGAATAATGAGGATAACTAGATTACTCCAAGTCCATTTGCTGTTATACAACTCCATTACCCCCTGACAGACAGGACTGGGGTTAAAGGCAGACCGTTTTCCACAACACACTAGGAAGCAAAAAGTCAGCAACTTAAGCAAGTGTAGTGGCTCTACCCAGGGCATCAGATCATGTGAGTTTGGGGGGGATTTTTCAAGAGATTTATTATAAGGCCCGTGCTATTTTTCTCAAACACATTCTAACATCACTTTATGCAGTTCCAGCAAATCTAGCGCTTCAGGCTTGATGGGACAAGAGCACATTACAGGTTAAAACAAAGTAAACTATCATTTTTCCTCCAGAACAGATAAATCCTCCAAATCCAACAGTGTCATGTTCTTAAATGCAACCTTCACACTAAAGATGTGTTTGGTTTGTAGTAAACAAATGCTTCTACTGAGCCTAAATTATGTAATTGCTTACTCTTTGCATTTGCAGCTCTCTCAGGAAACTTGCTATACTTTCAAAACTAAAACACAGCAACAGCAACAACATAAAAGATATAAACATACATGTGTGCATCCCTGGTAGCTGTGAACAAGGATTGGAGAACTGAAACATTAGCTCTTTTTACAGGTTCCACATTTACAGTAAACTAATAAAAAAAAGAAAAAGAAACAACACACCACACTGTTTAAAGCTTTTGAACAAGATGACTCAGAAGTAGGAAACGAAGCGACCCCCGATGGAGGAGAAACTGATTTAGAAATGAAAACCACATTAGCAACTAATGTAAAGTAAATAAACCACACATCACACTTAGCATTAAATCAGAGTAGCATATTTTTCTCATAAACACTGCTAAACAGCAACTATTAATTATTTAGTTAAGGAGAACCTGAGCCAAAAGAGTGTATACTGTATTTTCAAAATATACATTTTGCCACATTATTTAGGGAAAAAAATGTAAATCACAATATAAAAACAAAAAACTTGCAGTGTTTGATTAAATAAAGATACTTTTTAATTTTTTTCTTTTTGAACTGCTGTTCCAAATCTCTGTTTGTCAAGGCCAGCCAATCAGAAGAAAGCTGGCTTAAAGTGGGTGAGCGCTAAAGCAGCTTGTTTCAGCCAGAGGATAAAATAAGAGTCTGTATCACAGTTTAGAATAAGAAAGAAATTGAATCATGCACAGAAAGTCTAGTAGAAATATTTATGTGTCAGGAAAGTTTAAAAGAAAAAAGTTACATCCCAGCTTTAACATGGCTGGGCATACCTGTTCAACGTGGGAGGCGAGTTGTGGGCTGATGTAGCGAACACACCAAACAAACGGCCAATAGTTTCTCTGCTTGTAGTACACCTGCAACACAAGGCCAGAGGCTTGTATGACCCAGTTTCAAAAGTATCAGCTTCAACCAATACAGTAAGTCATTATGAAGAACGAGAGTTGTGTTTCAATATCATATTTTCCTTAAGTTTTAGAAGGGCAACTGAAAAAAAAATGAAGAAAATATTCATCCAGTTAGTTAAAAAGAAAGTTTTGATGAATTGGTAGTTTGCAGAATCGCCCTTAGTAACAATAACTTGAAGTTATGATTTTCTGTTTAACTTTATTAGTCTCTCACATTGCTCTGGAGCAGCTTCTCTACAACACCACTTCAGTTCATTTGCAGGCATTTGTTTATACACAGCTCTCACGGCTCCACCACAGCATTTCAATCAGGCTGAGATCTGGACTTTGACTGGGCGGCTGCACTACTGTGATTCTTTTCTTTTTCAGCCATTCTGTTGTGCTTGGGATTATTTTCATGCTGCATTACATAATGTTGACCAGGCTTTAACTGTCGGACCAACGGCTTCACATTTGACTCAAAAATACTTTGATATGCAGAAGAGTTTAACAACTGCAAGATGTCCCGATTCATGTGGCTGCAAAATAAGCCTAAATCATCACTTCTCAACTACAGTTCTTGACAGCTGGTATGAGGCGTTTGCACTGGTATAGTGCGTTTGATTTTTACCAGACATGATGCTGTGCACTATAGACAAAACTCTCCAAAGTGCTCTCATCTGTCCAAAGGACATTGTTCCGGAAGTCTTATGATTTGTTCAGATGTGGTTTTGCAAGCCTAAGCCCTGTTGCCATGTTCATTTTAGAGAGAAGAGTCTTTCCCTGGTAACGCTGTCAAACAAGCCAAACCTGTTCTGTTGTTTTTCCCCCCATTATACCATCATTTAGCACTTAACATGCTAACTGACGATCAAACCACCAAAACATTTGCTTCTACAGGAGGTCCTCACACTTCCTGATGATCTGTTAATCAAATACACTTGCACCTTCCTGCGTCTTATCCTCCTAATTCACGGACGTAAGGGTGTATTTAGATTTCACAAGACTGCACAGTCCTGTGAAAACTTCTTTTTTTTCCCCCCACATGACTGTAAACCACCTGATAAAAATCACACGCTTCCATCCCGGCCAGATTTATTATGGTTTTATTTTTTCCTGATTAGTTCACATTTGTGTTTCACTTTTGTTTTTAATTTAATTTGACGGCAGGTGGTTTCCAAAGCAGGTACTCCCATTACCATGATATGTAGAGTATCTGTCAGATCAGAACAGGTTTTTCAATACAAACACAGCACTTCTGTCAATATCACTCAAGTAAACATCCCAAGTCTCAATAAATGCATGCACCAAAACCTCATCAGGCATGCTGTGTTGATACAGTTGATCAGATTAAATGCACCTTCAGTGCAACACAAAGTGTTTTTGTCTTCATACCAGAATCAGATGGCACAGACACAGCACGAGTAATAAGATACAAAACACACAGGACGTATCTAGCAAAATCAGCATTCTTTATTTTCCCCCAAGCATGCGAATATGGTGGTGAAATTTTAGTAAATGCCATCCTTGTTCTGTTAAAACAAAAACAAAAAAAAGGTTTTTTGTTGTGACCGATATGGGCTTCGTGTGCTGACCTGCTCATTCCTCAGTCCATGGCTGAGGATGTTGTTCATGTCCTTGTGCAGCCGCTGCAAGCCACCATACCGCGACCACACGTTAGGGTTGTTGGTGGACAAGAGGCCCTCCACTGTGGTCTTCAGGCTGGACAGCAGCTTCCAGTGCTCCTTTCTGCAAGGCAACAGGGAAGCAAGAAGACGTTTAACAAAGAGGGAGGAGGTACAGAGGTTCTGGTGTTGGCAATGCAGCTGATTAATCCATTAATCATCTAGACCAAAATTCTTTTCTCGGAAATAATCAGAAATTCAATGACTTATTGGAAATGCTGAGCATCACTGAATGTGTGAGCAGTGTCATTACATCCCAACATGAACATGTGGACTTTTCCTGATAGACAAGAGTCTGTCTATCAGGAAAGGTCAGTACGTTTGAACCCATTATTGATGTTATGATACATGACGTTCTATATTTTGTGTACAAATGTAAATAAAAGGCGGGTCTTGAACCTAGTGAGAGCCCACTTGAATTCTACAAGTACCTTCATGAAGTATACTGCAAAACAAATTCATTCGTTGACATGTACCCACTGAGTACAGAGTCAACCCTTATCTTTAGGATACAGTCAGCAGTGGAAGGTTGTTGCTCAAAAAAAAAAAAAAAAAGTCAGATACTAGATAATGGACACTCCCCAAGAGCCATAAATTGCTGGCTCAGAGGACTTCCTCATTCCCCCTCAGCTCAGCAAGTCAAACTTCACCAGCAGCACACAAATGAAAAAAATTAAACAAAGAACCCTTCACGTTAACAACTGAGGGTGAACTCCTTGATTATAGGAGAACTTAACTGGACATGTGCTCCATGGTGTTAAATAAATCCAGTAGATAATATAAAAACACAACTGCAACAAAATACAGAAGATTATGTGTTGTAAGGCTGTGAAACCAGACTTAAGAGTTCTTTGATCTAGGCTGACATGGCCAAAGACAATCACAACAATTTATTTTCCTAATAGATCAAAAACAGTATCTCAGGCAGAGACAGTGTGTGAAAGTAGAACGGCCAGCTAGAAAAGTCAATAAAACCTGGAAGAAGCACAACAGTGAACACAAGGCCTTTTCTTAGGCATCAGCAGAATTTCTGAGCAGCAGCAGCATCACGAGTTAAGACACAGAGCCAACTAATGAAATCACATAATATGTGTAACACAGGAGTGTAGGGGGGGACGAGGCCGGAGGTTAGCGAGCATTCTGCACATACTGCGGAGCGTGGTGCATCTGTGAGAGGGGTAAAGTTATGTAATTAGCACCTCCACATCCAGGGGTAAAATTCCTCTAGACTCGGAGAGACTGAGGTTTTAAGGATTACCTTCCACTCTTATCTGTGCGTGTTCATGTACGAGAAACCCAGTGCTGTGCAAAGAGGATCTGCAAACATGTATCCTTCTAATCTGCTAGGGAAAACACTTGGAAATCCTTGAACTTCCCAAAAGTCTTCCAGTACTTGCACTGTCAGTAATTCTGCTGATCTTCAGTAAACCTTCATAACAAATAACCACCTGCTTAGCTTGCTGATATAACCCATATTTAATCTTATTAGACAACAGTTACTTTATGTGGTCAGTTTAGCTGTTAGCACAATCTCACTGTATGACAGCTAACAGCTCTAATAACGCTAACGAATACAAGCCTTTCCCTCATCTTCCAAATGTGCATTCTAACAACGCCATATTTTTTACAACACAGTAAATAATAAACCAGAAGACCTTTGGGATAGAGCCATTAGCTCCAGCCTGTCAAACCTTGGCATGTCAGGTTAGCCTAGCCTAGCTTAACGGGTAATACTGGTATTAGTTCTTCACTAGTGTTCAAACCTACTTAGCCTGGCATTTTTTACAGTTGGCTCAGCTTAAATGTGTTCACTGCTGGTCATCTTTTTAAACAAAGCTCACAGGTAACCAGTGACATAACTCTTTAGTTGCCTTGTTTATGAAACCATGGGTGTTAGCCGTATACCAACGCTGCCCAACCTGTCACTCACCTGCGCTCCTCCGATTCTCCCTCTGCCCTGATCTCCATGTCCTCAGGGAGGAACCGAGTGCCGTACAAAGCCGCCAGCTTCTCGGAGAATATCCCGTCCTGTTAAGTACAATAGAGATGTATCACAGTAGCAGGGTTGTTTGAAAGAGTCACCCGGACTTAAAGTCTTCCGCCATCTCTACCCTGTCTGTCAGAGCCGTGGATCAAAACAGTGGAGGCCGCATGACCTGCTACAATCATCAGTGGGCGGTAGTGTTCTGCGTAGCTCTGCCCACTATTTAACGTAACAGTGCTTACTTTAAAATAACACCAGATAATACCGCCCTCAGTTAATTTGCAAATAATTTAAAAATAAAAGGCTCGGTTGTGTTTTATAAATAAGTTTATAAAGAGTTAAGGCTTTTAGGCGGCGAGTGAGGAAAGAGCTTTCTAGAAGACTAGATAGAAACCCGGTCCATGTCGCCACCTGTTGTTACAGAGTAGTACTGCAGGTCTATATTTTCAAGCTGAAACTTTAAAATATTAGCAAAGATTAAACCCATAGCCACAGCAAGGGAATTACCACTGACCGTTATAATTTTACACTGCAGTAGACTGAAACATTTACTCAAAAAATAAATTATTATGATTACCAGTGACAGCCTGATATAATAAATGAGGGAATTAATCTGAAAATCTACTTGTAACTACAGTGGACTGTAATATTGTACTAATGCTCACTACTGATTCTCTCTCTCTCTCTCTCTCTCTCTCTCTCTCTCTCTCTCTATATATATATATATATATATATATACATATTGAAGGCATAGATACGACTCTTTAAACAGCGTGAAAAAATACGAATAATAATTATTATTATTATTACTTATCGCTGTGGCACTGGTCCCACTTGACCAGTATGCACAATAATAAGAATAGGAGAATCTCTTCCGGTTTCAATTCTGTCCCGTAGAAAGATCTTTTTACTTTAGTTAAAAATGTGTTCACAACGAGACAAGAATAGAATAGAAAGAATAAATAGCAACCAGAAGAGATTTATACAGTCGAAAGGATTTTAGTGCAGAAATGACATTTTTTCACTTTCTGACCAATTTATTAGGTACTAGTACCGGCTTGAACCCCACATTTTCCCTTCAGAAATGGCACAGACCTTGGTTACAGCCAGCTGTTAACGGAGTTAAATATGATTGTCGATGAGCGGTTGTGCAGGTGTACCTAATAAAGTGGCCGGCGAAGCTACTTTTCTGCCATCCCCACATGATGGCGCCAGTCTTACACTGTGTGTCTGCACGAGGCCGTACGACTCTGCTGTGACGCCTGATGGCAGTGGAGAGTCAGCGGAGTACAGTGTTTCCCTGTAACAGCAAACTTTCATCCTCAGTAACTGCCAGGCGTGGTTACAAATGACTGAATGGTGAGTAATTGCCCTTGCATAACGCACATGGACATGTATAACGTGGACAGTCCCTCGCCATGTACAAATCACCCCTGTGATTGAATAAGACTTCCTTCCTCTGTGCTATTTGACAGTGCGTGTCTGTGTTATACAACGTTAGACATTCTTAGCTGAGTCAGACGTAAGGAATACTTTGACCGTAACAGAGACGTCCGACCTTATTTCCGTACTCTCTGGAAATATCAACAATGTTCACTTTCAAAGAAGAATGTACCTCCAGAAACAGTACAGCACCACTGTCAACAAACCGTAACCAAAAACAAAAATGTTGATTATGCCAAAATGTAATTTCATAATCTATTTATTGGATTTACTTTAACCAACTCGAAAGAGCAGTTTAATTTTGGTATTAGATGGGGTAAATGCTTCCATGTGATATTTTTGTGTAATCAAATGTTCTTTAAAGATTAAGATGTCCTGCTTGGCTCATCAGAGCTAATCTGATTTATATGGTCATAGAATTTAAAAAAAAATAAAAAATTTAAATTCAATATTTCCATCTGAAATTTAGTGAAGCAGGAGAATGAAGTGATGTAACCTTGTACCAGCAGCTTTCCACCAGGGTTTAATAAACCATTAAGTTGCACTCAACATATTTAATATGACCCATCTTGACCATTGACACACATTTTACCACCTGTCATGAGTCAGAACATGTCAGGTGACAAGATCGCAGTCAAATCAAGGAGCGGAAATGTTGATTTTAGAGTTCTTCCTTCATTCATAGTGTTGCATTTGCTGAATTGTATTTGCTCACAGTGACGTTTGAAACACTCCCAGTTGTGAGCAAATACGGGGTGAACATGCTGCCGCATGACCACATGTAATAATGTGTGGAAAGTATGTGGTTGGGAAGACCTGTCACGCTGACACAAAAACCTGGTCCATCCAGTTCTTTAGTTTTGCAGCAACGTGCAGTTTGCATCCTTTGTGTTGTAGCGTAGCCACAAATACATGCCCTTTAAATGTCAGCAGATAGAAGAAAAACTGAGAAAACTAAAGTATGAATTTTGCCATTTTGTGCAAAATGCAGACCATCTTTCATTATTCCTGGCCGAGCAATGAAAAAATTATGAATGCAATGACATAAAAACCAAAAACTTCAAATAAAGCTGAAAGTTAAGGGGTAAATAAAACAGGGTGAAATCTTCAACAACATCTGAAACTGAAAGGTGAAATCTTCATTCTCTTTTTAATCTGACTTGAATTAACCTTGATGAGATTAGATGCAACTCTGTAAAACTCTGACAAGGAAACTGGATCCACATGACGCCACCTGTAAACACAGAGAACCGCGTTCCAAGGAAGTCGCTGTTTTCTGCAGAAAAGTGCAAGTAAGGGCATCAACCTGCTGTTTGACTCAGCCAAGGCCAACTCCTGATACATGTTATTCCAGATTTTAGGTATAAACGTTGAAAGCATTCACAGTTTTCAAGAGAAAGAGGTTTGAAAGATAGGGAAGCTTAAGAAAGACTCTTACAGCCCAGTGCAAACAGCATTAGCTGTATGTGTCGACTGATGTTTTGCAGTTCAAAGAGGCAAAAGGTGGCTGTGAAGAAGCTCACGTAGATTTAGAAAATTTCCCACTTTTTATAAGTAAATGTTAACTGAAGTGCAAACATGATTTCATGCTTATTCAGTTTCGTACAGAGCAGTTTCCTCAATTTATCCTCAGATAATCACACCGACAGATATTTGCATGTAGCATATATTTCCAGAGAAATCATAAATCACATATTTTGCCGATGGTTAAGAGCAGGGAAGGGCATTTGGTTTATTGGCTGTTCGGTCGTTGCCAAAAATCAAATTGAGCCAGTACCGAAGAGGTCATGACAGCCGAGGGTCCGTTTTAATAAATGAAAAGGATTTATTACATAAGAGTGTCCCAGAAAAACAACTTAGAGTTAAATTGGTTTACATGTGACCACAAACTCAGCTAACTGAGAGATTCAGGCCAGAGGGATACTTGGAAAAGAAAAGCACGGTATTCCAAATAAAGCTGAATAAAGACCTTTCAGTTTCAGATGTTGTAGCTGTGTTGGTTTGAAAATGCCTGAGATGTCAGGCAGGTGATGAGTGATGCCTTCATCTGTGCTGGTGTCAGTTTCCGTCCTCCTTCAGGAGACGTTGAGGCAAGCAGGCAGAGTTACTTCCTCCTTGGAAAAATTAATTCCTCAGAATGAGATATGTTTTTCCTCAGAGCTCTATCAGTCTGTGAGGAATTTTGGAAGAGGACAGATGATTGTTACGGCGATATAATGAGGTCATAGTAGGCTGCATGCTTCGTTACACATGTAAACAGCTATTTTTGGTCAGAGCTTTGTTTTCATTGTGAATTATTTTGATTACAATCATTCATCAGTCACTTTGCTATGTACGTCTTGCTAGACTCCCTTTTGCCTTCGGGATGGACTTAATTCTTCGTGGTCTAGATTCAAAGGTGGTGGAAGCAAAATATGTCAAGCACATATTCATTACACCAGCCTGAGCTAGTGGTATGAGGTGGGATGGATCCATGCTTTCATTGTGGCTGATGCCAAATTCTGGCCATACCATCCAAATGTTGCTGCAGAAATCATGACTTGTCACTTGCCAACTATTTTCAATCCACCATTGGAGGAGTCCATGCAAACTGTAGTCTGGCTTTCCTGTTCAAAGCTGACTGGAGGGCCACCCGGTGTGGTCTTCTGCTGCTGTGGCTCATCTGCTTCAAATATGTGT
Organism: Pelmatolapia mariae; assembly: GCF_036321145.2. Taxonomy (NCBI): domain Eukaryota; kingdom Metazoa; phylum Chordata; class Actinopteri; order Cichliformes; family Cichlidae; genus Pelmatolapia; species Pelmatolapia mariae. The sequence goes on from NC_086240.1 coordinate 37,652,073, forward strand.
GTTCTAAGATGCTCCTCTGCATACCTTTGTTCCTACAAGTGGTTATCTCAGTTACCACTGCCTTCCTATCAGCTTGAAGCAGTCTGGTCATTCTCCCCTGACCTCAGGTATCAACAAGTCATTCTCACCCAGAGAGCTGCTGCTTACTTATTTTCAGTTTGTTTGTTTTTTTAATTCTTCAGAGATGGTTGTGTGGGAAAACCCAGATTAGTTTCTGATGCATTCAATCTAACCTGTCTTTTCCCAGCAACCATGCCACATTCAAAGTCATTTAAATCGCCTTTCTTCCTCATTCTGGTGCTCAGTTAGAGCTTAAGCAAGTCCTCTCAACCATGTCCTCATGATTAGACACCAACATGATAAGACACTGCTGACGAATTTGGCAGCGATGCTAAGTGGTGAGCGTGAGGCTCCTCATATCAGTCTGGGGAAAAGGGAGGGGAAGATAAAATAATAATATTTGTAATAACAATATTGAATTAGGAAGAAAAAGAATAGTAAAATTAAGAAAGATATTGGGGAAGAATATATGGAATAACTAGCAGTCCCCAAGTCAGCAGCACTGCAATGATGGCGAGCCGACTCACAGACTATACACAGAGGGTAGCTTTGCTGGAAGAGGTTACCCAGGTCAACAGCAATTCTGTTTTATGATTCATGGAGTGTAAATTCTCCTCTGTGTTACTGTCCTTCAATGGGACACGTCAATTTAGAGACATGTTCGCTGCCACAGAGCTGAGTCCACCCTAGACCTGACCCTCTTTAACAGTCCCGAAGACCCAGATGAGCCCATAAGCAGGCTGTCGATAATATTAAACTGAATTCTGTGTTGCTCACAGGATTGATGATGAAAGTGATCTGGAGCCCCTCCAAAGCAGCCCACTCTTCAAGTTGACCAAATCCTTGAACTCAAGCTCCAGCTACTGTGAACGGAGAGTAAATAAGGTATTCAATTAATCAGTATCATTATAATACAGTATTATTAATTCATTACTAACACATAGATAGAGATCATCCAATAATGACAGGTTTTATACATACACAAGATCTTGGCAATAGTAGTGCAGAGAATTCTAGCAGTAGAGGTTTGTAATTGTATTGTTGATAAGTCTCCTAGGAGGCAAACCTCGGGGGGATGAAGGGATGTGGCATTCCAGTGTGTGTGGTAAGTGTTATATAACTGCAGCGCGGTGCCAGGTTAGCATGCAAGTACTTGTCAGTAGTAGTGCTTTGTGTGTATATCTGACTCTCCAGATCCCTTTTTCTTTTTGTGTAACTTTTCACCCATATAAAGTTTATTGGTGTACCTAATGAAGTGGCCAGTGAATGTAGTTTGTCATGTTTATGTTATATTATTTTCATTTCACAGGAAAATTGAAGTCACAAATGTTTTCTGGTCCTCTTCAAACAAAACCACCTCACACACAATTACTAAACGTTAACGAGCCAACTCTCAGGTTGACCCGTTTTTCTGCCATCATCGACTTCACTTCTGTATTTGTTCCCATGCAGGACCCCTGTAACCTACAGCAACTTTTTCATTTTACAATATTGTTTATTTGCCTGTTTGACACTCTGGGAGACAAAAAGCCAGATTTAGGCAAAAGAAAAAAAAGTAAGTATATGGTTTAAGGTGAAATCACAGGATGTGACTAATTTTATTTTGTAATTTTGCTGCTTACAAGAAAAAAAATCTTGGTAATGCTGGAAGGATGACACTTTCGCAACACACGGGGATATGTAAAGGAAGAATAAAGACACATGAAGACATTCTCATAATAAAACAGTAATTTATTATCTTTTTTTGTTGTTGTCGTTGACTGAAAACTAAAATTGTCTGAACAGCACATTACAAGGGCATCATTAAGATATTTTCTCCAAGGCTCAGTGATCACTTTCATACAGTACATTTGGCATGTACACGGTATCTCCTTCAAATGAAAGAACAGAAAAAAAGAGAAGCCCATTTGCCAAAAAAGAAAAAAGAAAAGAAAGATGACTGATTGTACAATTACCAAGCAACTTGGTTCTAAGCCACAGAGAAAGATGCCGATCGCCTGCTGACAGCAAGCGTCGGCAGAGGAGGCACAAAAGATGCAATTACAGACAGGACATCCCATAATATGCTCATACACAGCTGACTGAGTTCCAGCTTGAAAGTGAGAAATGTTTAATAGTTTGGATTGTTTTGTTTTGCTGTGAGTATTGCTGTTTAGTTTTTGTGTTTTTTTCACTGTAAGCAAACTGTTGTGCATTACAATTAAATGGTGCATTCGTCAAAATCTGCAATGTAACAAACCCTTCTCTATGCATATGAAATTTAACAGCATTTAGATGAAAACAAAGACTGCTCCTTTTCTCGCCTCATGCACAAGACTTTTCCTTCCATTCTTCTTCTTCTAACTCACACCATCAGCTACTTACTCCAACCTCCTATCCATTTTCTCTCTCGGAAACCTTCAGATTTTCATTCAACAGAAAAACAAGAGTTCTGGATAAAAACCATGAGGTACCAAAGTGGTTTGATAACAGATCACGCAGAATATGCAAAATGGCGACAAAGAAGAACAAGGAAGGAGAGAGTAGAAAAAAATATATATAAGTGCGCAGTTTAAAAAAAAAAAAAAAAAAAGGAAAAGAAAGACTTACACAGCTTTGTGTCTTTGGTTATAAAGTAGGTCAAACAATTTTCACAGCTTTTCATCCCTCCCAAAGCCAAACCCAGCAAATTCATTTTCGTTTTGACGAAGAAAGTCTAGAAAAAAGTTAATCAACAGTTTTCTTTATCAAAACATCCCATCACATATTATTTATCTTAAACAACAGGTGTTCTCCCGTACAAACTGCCCATGCTCTTAATACTTTACACTTTACAAAATATACATTCAACCTGGATTTCATCTAATGTAAGCGCAGCTTTAGTGTTAGCACTATTTCATGAAGAGGCCAAAAAAAGTCTATTTTTTGGAAACTTATTGCCTACCTGTTGAGAACTACGAGTTGCAAGAATCTATCAAATTTAACACCCGACAGATTCTAAAATACCAAAAGACCAAAAAGAAAAAAAAGGTTTCTTTTTTGTTTTTTTAATAAGCATCTCCATGACATTGTTCATTTACATTATGAAAATAGCAGCCCTGAAATAAATAAACGCAAATACTAAAACTGAACTAATGAAAATTTATTATGATTCATGTCAAACGTATGGTGGCTCTGAGAACAACACAAGCTTTTTCGATGCAGCATATAACAAGCCGAGGCTGTCGGCTCGATCCGCTCGAGCTGAGCCGCCTGCCGGCGGCGTCCTCTTGCGCTCAGGAAGGATGTATCCTCCAAACCACCCTCTCTGCACTCTTGGCCTCTTCCAGCCCTGCAGTGACGTTGGGTGCAGACACTGGGAGGTCAGCCCCTGCTGGATGTTTCCAAGGATCCACGTCACCCCTCTGGTCCCTCGCAGGTACACGCTGCTGTCTTCCCCCATTTGTTGCCCCAACAAATCCAGCTCTCTGTGCCCTCTGACCCCCGCCATCCCCTACACAACATCAACATGCAGTTGCTGGTTTTTTTTTTTTTTTTTAAATGCACACTTGCTGCCCTGCTCCCCCTCACCCCCCACCCATTTGCCCCCCCATCTTCTCCTTTTTCAGCTCTGTTGCGGCCAAACACAAAGCCCGAATAAGACTTTGCACAGGATGGTAAATGTCTTAAATAACGTGAAGGCCTGATGACATCAGCACACGCTGAAACACGGCTCTGAGTGACAAACACAGATGTTGCTTTGTTGATTTGTCCTCAAGCGGAGCACTTTGAACACAGAGCCGAGTCCATTTGCTGTTTGGGGTTAAGGGGACGGTAGTAGTTAGTTGTTGTCTTTGCTAACAGACTCCTGTCCGTGGGACGTGTGTTTCTGACAGTTTATAAAGAGGGAATCACGCTGAGGTGATGTCGGGCTGATGAGGGACGCTCTGGCTTCCCTCGTGGTGAACCAGAGAGGGGGTGCTGTTTGTGACGAGCGGGTGTTGCTGCTGCAGCGGCGGCGATCTGCTGCCATGGGTGAGCTGAGTGGTCAGATGGCTGAGCTGCTCCGAGTTGGCCAGTGACTTCAGCACAGCGTTCTCGCGCTCCAGCATAGAGTTTCTCTCGTACAGCTCCTTGATCTGCTCCTTCAGCACCTCCACCTCCTCACGAACGGCGTACATCAGGTGACTCTTCACCAGATCCTGACAGGGAGGACAAACTATAATTAGCACACAAAAATAACAGTGGTCTTTGTACCAAGGCGTCACTGCTGCAGCTGCTTTTTAACAAATCCCCTGTCAATCAAAAGGGACCAGCAGCACAGAAGCCAAATGCTTGGGCAGATTTGAGGCTCATTTTTCCTCTCTGTTTCCTTCTACAAGACGTTTCACGTTCATCCTCTTTCAAGCACTTATCTTAACATCAGCAAGGTAAAAGTTATTGTGAAACGTGTCATTGTACAGACTGGCAAGGAATCCATATCACAGGATTCAATCTGATATGACTTAAATATGCGGAAAAACTCACCATTGCCTGCTCAATCTTGTTATCGATGGCAACGACGCTGGCTCCCGATGCACTGTGGACGGAAGAGGAGGAAGTTTAGATATCAATTTTGCTTATGCCCATCGTACATTTTACATTCTCCAAGTGCCAAAATTGGCTCCCCCACAACTTGAGATTTCACTTGCATCGCTCAGGTGAATCAAAACAAACCCTCGAGCGTTTTCACTCATGCAGATTAGCTTCTAGAGAATGAGATTAGACCAGGAAAAAACAAAAACAAAACATGTACTATTTTTAGTGAATTTTCCATTGTGTTTAACACAAACTGGCAGAGGGTCCATATTTGGAAACGCAAAAATGCAAGACGGCATGCTACAAACGTGATGCCGTTTTCAGAGACCAGAAGCACGGGAAAGATTGAGGTGGAAGGTGAAGACATGTCTTGTTATACACACCAAACTCTGTTTCAGCAACAGCTTTATAACCCGGACTTGAAGCCTTTGCTCTACATGCCTGCATTAAGTGAAACTTTCCAAAAACTTTCCATACTGATGTATGTTGGCTTTCATCGCTCACACTATCTGTTCAGTATAAACAGCTGTCCGACTCTACTTTCAAATGTGCCACCAGTGAATCAGAGCATAGCACCAACCCATAGAAACCAAGACAAAGTTCCACTTGTTATAACAGCTAAATCAAAATGCAACTATCTGCACATATATCCAGGACAGATAGCATCTATGCATGGCAGACAGGGAGTCTGGTCAGTTGTGCAAAACATGTTCAGCCTAGTACTGGTCCTGCCATCGGTAATCAGTTTACATCATCAGTGCACGCTCTCTTTTCTAAATTATATCTGCATAAAATACCAAGCACCCACTTAGCTCCTCTCTGCCTCTTACATCGTTATAAAAACATCTTGATGTGGCCTCAGAGCAGCTCAACCCTGTATTTTACATCTCACCATTTCTCCACCAGGAAGCGACGATTAAGAGTTTAATTAAAACACGACGATTAACTTACGAGTCCGTGCTACAAATCCTCATGAAACCAAACGACGCCGACTTTTCACCGTTTGCCTTTTAACCTCCTCCACAAAAAGCGCTTTTGTTTTTGAACGATCACCGCCGTGCTCCACTGTGGAGCGAAAACAAAAGCAGTCGATGTGTTCTGGAGCCGCTGGACGGCGCTCTGACTGGGAACTGGAGCAGCAGACGGAACACAATGTGCAGACTGCCTCTAATTATTATTTTTTAGAGCTTCCACGATGTTAAAAAATTGGCTAACGTTATAAGAATGTATAATTATACAAGATAAAAGTAGATGTGAAACAGTTTCCTTTGAATTAAATACAGACGCAATTATTGTGTACCGAGGTTGGGGGTTGTAAGGAGCTTAAGTTAAGAAAAAATATTTGTTACGTTATGTTTACATCTTTTTTTAAACGTAATTAGATAAAAAAATAAAAATTAAAAAAAAAAGAACATGGAAATCGCACATTGCGCTAACATCAGCCTGGTACCAGTCTATCCATCATTTACACCCTGGAGCGCACGTAGTGTATGGCTCCGTGGGCATCTCGTGGGGGGGACACGTAGTATAAACACAGATCAAACTGATGCCACATGTTCGGGAAGAGAGTGGTCAACACTCGGAACAACTGCTGGCAAAACACCTCAAACTACGCGGGGGACAAAATGAGCGCAAATGGCCACCGAGCAACGCTCAAAGCACGTGTAAAAACACTGACAAGGAGCCAAATGTCTGCAGTTCGTAAATAAGAGTTTTTAAAAAAGGATGAAAGTATGTAAATGTTTTCAGTTAGTAACGCAAAGATGCCGTAAAAACCCCAAACGCGGTCTCTATATGCACGCGTAAAATAAGACCCAGACCCAGAAACAGCTTTTAAAGGTGTTTACCTGACGCATCGCGCTCTGTAGGCCACCAAACGCCCTGAATGTGGCGGGGATGTTCCCGGCGAGCAGGGCAGGCTGTAGCTCATTTTGCAGCGCATGGTTCCTGAAGTTTTCTCGCGGCTACACGTTTCTTACTGAGTAACAAACACAACAAACTGTCCTGTTTGAGTGGAGGCTGACGGTTTCTTAAAACCACTGCTTGGTCACATGGTGAGGCGGAGTTCAGCCTTCGCCGCCTCCTCCCTCCTCTCACCATTCATTTACTCCGAGAAGCTTCTTTCACAAGTTACATTATTCAGAGCCGAAACGTACGTGCGGAACAGCCACTCCAGAGGCACACGGGAACATATTTAAAGGCTCAGCTTTAATTCAAGGAGAGGCACAGCTCTGTATGTAACCTATATCTTGTGTTAGTGCCTTAAACTCCATCTGCACCATTACAAGGCTTCTGCAGGCCTGTTTCTCCACGTTTATTCTGTCTTTCCTTGAAATCTTGAGGCAAACTTTGGGGAGTTTGATATTTAAAATGTGCATACAACAAGGAGAAGTAAACAACAGTTTAATTTTGTGGTTTTATTGATCACATTAAGACTGTGCATTAAAACATCACAGGAATAAATTCATGTCCTTTTCGGCTAATTACATTACCAAAGCAGTCCCTTCCTCCTCTGTCATTTCCAGTAAAAACACCAAGATTAAAACATGAGATGACTTCAAACTGCCCGCTTATTTTTCCACTCACTCAGTGGTTTACCAAGCACCTAAAATGGTTTAACTAAACGTCTGAGATTAGTCAGAGATGTCTGCGATAAGAATGGCAACCAGGGTGTACCCCCACATTCCGGCTCTTTTGACTGCTGGGAGAGGCTCAAGCGTCTCCACTGCCCGTAATCCTGAATTGGACAAGCGGAAGCAAAGGGATGGACGGATGTCAGAGATGTACTTGTGTAATGACGGTGAGGTAAATGAGTTGCATTCCAGCACAAATCTCATTCAGATATGTGATTTTAAAGTCGATAGATGACGGCAGCAGCAACAGAACACATTCCTCCCTTTGAACTGAGCACTTCCACATCTGGGACAGTGAAAGAGATATGTCCACGAGCTTTGGCTGGAATGTGTTTTTATCAATAGCAAAAGACAAGAGGCATGCAGGTTGAATTAAAAACAAGAAAAAAAAAAAGAAGAAAAGCTTGGCTTTGCAATCTGTACTTGAAGAGTTAAAGAAAAAGCTAGAAAGGAAGAAACAGGTTGTTGTCATTCCATGTTCAAGGAAAACAAAGTACACTGTATATTTTATTCAAGGAAGAAGACATGTGGTGGTTTACATAAGGACCACTGGCTGTGTTAACCTCAACACGGGCCTTCCCCGCAGACTGCAGCAGAGTACAAATGTACTCACCACCCCCAAACAAAGTCTCCGGGACCACTAGGCAGCACATTCCAGTTCTGGCCACCTCCGGCCCCGAGGCCAGTGCATTCAAACCCAGACATCTGTGTCACAGCCACCAGGGCTGGCTGCAGAGTTTCTACCACGCGTGCCTCCCTTTTGACACCGAGCCAATCTCCTCTCACACTGCACGGTGTACCCATCCTCCACCTGGATCCATGTATATCACAGCAGACACGTGCAGGAGCAAAACAAACTCCCTAAATCATCACACACTGTTTTACAGCACCAGAACTTCAATGTGTTCTCCATTAGGGTCACAAATGCACCAGCACTGGTCCCCGTCCCAAAGCACATAAACACTCTCTGTGGGGGAAGGCAGCTGAATAAATTAGACCTTTGTCTTACAGTAATAACCCCCCTCAACGATCATATTTCAAAACAATAGCTGGAGGGTGGGGGCTGCAACAACAGATGAGTGTGCTCGCTGACAACTCACTGTGGCTCTCGTTCCCAAACGCTGGCTGCAGCCGGCCGCTTGTTTGAAAAGACAGGAGGGTGTAGTTCGGCCGCTGTGCCAGTTGGCGTCAGCAGAGGCCCCCGATTAGCTGCGATTCAAAAGTTCAGCAGCTTCAGGAAGACAGCAGTTTAGCTATGACTTCATTATTATGGCACAAATCAGCTTGAAGTTTATGTTTAATCATGACGCAGCTGTAAAATTAATTTTAAAATAAAAAACAAAGCATGTTTTTGCTCCATCGGAGCTACAGGGGACCAATTCTCTATTTATCTGTCTGAAAAGGGTCAAAAGTGCCGCATGACCCAGCAAACAACCAAGCAGGCTCCACAACACTCTGCTTAACTAAACGATCACTCACTCTGAAAACAAAGAAACCAGTATTTTTGCAACAGGGCGTTCTCGGCAGCAGACCTGTGAGCCCCTCATGTTTACCCATCTGCTTAAATCAATCAGATCATATCCAGTTTTTCCACAGAAACAAGTACTAAAAACAGAAAAACGAAAAGAAGAGGAAACTTGGATTTCAGTCAATGCAATGTCTGCCGACATGAACAGATTTCTTTAGAAATATGTCTCTATAGCTGGATTTGATGCGTGGACATGGGTTCTAGTTTCTTTTGATCATATATACTTAGATTTAAAGGCTTTGTTTCATAACAGATAAATCTATAATATTTCAGATTATTCTCTTTTTACTTAAAAATAAGGGGTGAAATAAAGAAAAGTCATTACAATTTCAGATTGTTATCTTTTTCAAACTTTTAGATTTATTTAGATTTTCAGTTTCTGATCGCATCAGCCTAATAAATCAATCAAATCCTCACATATGTGAAGCTGAAGAAACAGTTTCAGATTATGTCCTGTCACACAAATAAAACATTTTATTCACTAGCAAAACTGCAATTAGAAACTCGTTAGTCAAAATTTTCTATATTGAAATCAGTTATCAGGAAGAGCACAATTTACCTTCTAATGTGTGTGTGAAGCCTCAATGCTTTTCATTAAAATTACCTGAAACTGGAATACTAAAAAGGGGAGAAACAGGTTACACACCCCACAAGGAATTCTTGTGGTTTACTGCAGTTTATTTTTCCTGCAAGCACATATATTTGCATACTGAACTAAAATAATCCCCAAAGAAAACAATCTCGACAAACTTCTTCTGCCTTCCATGGACTGCAAAGCTTCAAACAACTGTGACAATCGCAGGATGCGACAAGTATGTTAATACGAGTCTGTGAACATGGCGCATATTTGGATGCTGTATTGTTGGGAGCATGTCTATATAAGGGGTGGTCCATATTGACACAATGGAGTCTAAACAAAATAAGAGAGACCACGGGGAAGTTTTATTTCTCCAACACTAAATCAAAGTCACAAGTGGGCGTGTCTGCTGCCACGAGCTTCCTCGTAAACAGGCCGGAGGAGTTGTCCCACTGCAACCTCATCTGTTGCGCAATATCGCTACACTGCTGCACAAACAGCTCCTCGTCTAACATACGCGATGTGACTGGAAGGGAACCGGCCCGTCCTTCCACCACATGGACAGCTCCAGCAGACATCTTGGTAAACAAAACCGGATGACGGGGGAGCATGAGAAGCAGTCAAGTCCCTCGGGGGCTTATAAAGCGAGGATAAAATCTGAATTCTTCAGACGGCAGATGAACTTCGTCCGTTAACTGTTAATTTAAGCAGTCCACAGAAGGCCTCTTTTTTTCATAGCACAGTCAACAAGCATGAAAACATATCAAGAGACCAGTCGCGTACACGTAGGCCACAATTCAACTAGACAAAAGCTGCTGGTTTAGGGAACAAGCTCACCAAAGCAACATCTGCAATCTGTTCCCCATCTACAACTAACTACTGCTAGTGAAGCTGACGTTTTGCGTTGCTGCAGGAAAAGGGGCAGGCGGTAAGAAGCAAATGGACCAGCAGAAGTTCCAAACGTCTCAGGTGTCCTAAAACAGTAGAGTACTGTGAAATCCACTAGAAAGTGTGAGTTTTAAAAAGATTTAAAAAGAGGCTAAAAAAATTAACCAGCAGGGTTGTTTGTTAATGGCGACTGTGCTCGACCTCTACAGCTCCTACAGAAATCCATCAAAACCCATATGCAAACAGTGAGAATGCAGCTCAAGGGTCCTCTGACCATAATTACCTAAACACAATGTGCTGCAAGATCAAATTACACTTTTTCAACGCCTGAGAGATTTGAGCTTCGCCACTTGTTTGTCTCAATCTGGATTAAGACCCCCGCTGGAATGTGCATACGTAATAGTTTTGTTCCTGAGGCTTTAATGGAGAAATCCCAGCACCTCAGTGTTAACGGGCCTCTGTATTCAGGAGAGCATTTATCACAGGATCAAGGACTCAGCTTCATTTGGGTTTACTCTCTGAAGCGAAGGGTGTGGGTCAGACTAATGTCGTTAGGTAGTACAGTCTAATTACCCCTAATACACATGTCAGTGCCTTTATCAGTGGCACTTCAAGGGGACTTTTGTGAAACACTGATGTTTAATGTTCTAAACATTGCATTTTAAAAGCAACCACAAGACAATCTGACTACTTAACACCAACTAAACCCCTGTGCTTTAAATAAATGATTAACACTAGCAAAGACAAAAATTAATCTCCTCCTCAAAAAACAGGATACTGGCTTTTAATTTGGTGACTTTGCAGATTTGGTCAGACAAAATATGACACAAAATAAAACAGCCATTTTTAGTGTTTTCTGACCAATAACTGCCAATGTCCATCGCCTACTGTAAATCATATATCGGTCTGACCTCATGGTGGTTCAGCTGGTAATTTAATGGTCAGTCGGTGGCTATAGGAGATACCCTGATATATAACTAAGTGTGAATGTCTTTAACTGTCCGAGCTCTAGGAGACACGATGTTGGAAAGGCCTGTGTGTGCTCAGCAAACCCTTTCTGGATAAAAACAGATCAAATGTCAGCAGCTTCCAAAGATAAAGTAGCCAGAATGAAAATGCTGCCACTAAAACAGTACAATCTTTGTGACAAGTGGTGTGTTATGCAAGCTTTAAGATCTTTCATGGATATGACTGCCATCCATCAAATTCTCCATGAATCTAAAAAAAGGTGTCACATATGAGATCAGCGCTCTGTGCACGTACAATCCTGTCCTGGCTCCCACACAGCTGTTGGGTAATCTTTAAATTTTTTAAAAATAACTGTACTTCCTTAACAGATAAGACACTGCAAATGTATTGGGATGGATCTGATGAGGATAAGACCCGCCCCCCAGGCTTTTGGCATTTACAATCTGAGGTAAGTCCAAGAAATAACAAAGGTGCAATAAATCGTGACAGTTTATTTTGAAGACAACTGCAGCTAAATTGGTAAAGAAGTTTACCATGACAGTGTTGTCCAATCAGCACATCAGAAGTGCTGATGTGCAAAGTTTAACTCTGATGTGCAAGAGTTAAACTTTGCTCCTCTCCCCAATAATGACTGCTCGTTTCTGAGTCATAAACAGTGCTAACAAATCTGATCTGGTTTAAATAACTCCCCACTGGCTGAGCCTTGGCTGGGCCTGAGGCCACCAATCAGGTGTTCTCTGACCAAATATAAATCTGTCTATTCTTTATTATCCATAATCACCAAGTTGATCTTTGTGGACAGAGGACTGTAAAAGGGTTGCTTCCTGTGGGTTACGTGGGACTAATCACAGCCTTATAATAAATCCATTCAACACAGACAACAGATCGCTTTCCTGCTATGTTTACAAAAGCAGAGTTCAAGTTGTAATCTTGTTAGGTTAAAAAATAAATGTATGTGCAGAGTTTTTAACAAGCAAAGACTAAAGCAGAGTTGTAGGGGATCAACTACAGACCAGTGAGACTTTGAGTTCGTGAAATGATGTTCAGAAACAACTCTGCATCCTGTGGTTATACTTCTTATTAGCAGTTAGAAAACTGAAAAAATACATAAATCACTGCATGGGAAATCTAAGACTGAATGTCTTAGACGACATGTGTTAATAGACCTCTCTGCTGAATCACTTGTTATTAATCTCTGTCTCTCTTCCACAGCATGTCTTCATCCTGTCTTCCTTCTCTCACCCCAACCGGTCGCAGCAGATGGCCCCGCCCCTCCCTGAGCCTGGTTCTGCCGGAGGTTTCTTCCTGTTAAAAGGGAGTTTTTCCTTCCCACTGTCACCAAAGTGCTGCTCATAGGGGGTCATATGATTGTTGGGTTTTTTTTCCTCTGTATGTATTATTGTAGGGTCTACATTACAATATAAAGCGCTGTGAGGCGACGTTGTGATTTGGCGCTATATAAATAAAATTGAACTGAATTGAATGTCAAAGAGAGAAAAAAAGTTACACATGAATGCACATTTGTAGTACAATTATACAAATATGAAGTACAAATTCACTGCCAGTTTTTATGGGTCCATATTAGAAATTCTGTTCAGTTTACCAAACCTTCCAAAATTAAATCGGTATCCTGATGTAAAAAAAAAAAAAAAGAGAGAGAGAGAGAGAAAGAAAAAGCTATAATGTGTGCCTTCGAGTTTTGTGTTTTCAAAATTAAAATAACATTTGCGCGTTTTATTTTATTCACAAGCAAAAATTTCTAATGCAGCATTTTTCCACAGGTGTCCAAAAAGGCTTTCAGCAACCTGTGGTTTTAAAACTAATTTGGGTTGTAAAGCTACAAGCTCCGCATTGCTGATAGAGCAGCAGAAGATTTGGCATCGATACGTTTTGATCCCAAAAGCGAAGCAGAAACTTGTCTAAAAGTGAGAAGATGAGCGGGCACTGCGCCCAACTGAGGTTTTACATTTTTCACAAACCCACTCATTTTGAGGAATGCTTTAAAGGGCCCTCAAACTGTTTGTGCGCAATTCCCCTCTTCATTTCCAACAAGTCCGACCTTGCAGGAGAGCTGGCTCGGGACAAAGGGAGGTGGAATGAGGCGTCTCCCTCAGGTTTACCTGCGGTTAGTTGAAAAGTTCTGAATAAAGCTGCACTGTTACTCTCAGAGCCCAGAGGCAAAGCCGAGCTGGATGAGGAACAAACAGAAGCACAGAGTCTTTTGCCAGCTGTGACGACGCACTGTTGCTCAACTGCTACTGTTGTTAAGTAAACAAGGACCCTTATTTAGGTCATATGGACGATCTCATGCTTAATGCAGTATATCACACACAATGTCTGATTGGTTGCTAATCCCTCCACCACTTACTGTCACTTGGCAACAGAGGTTTAAAGTCACAAGCATTGATAAACTACACCAAAAATCCACCAACCCTTGATGATATATGCAATTTTAGTCAATGTCCCCAAGAATGACATTTTGAAACAAGAATCATTTAAAGCTCAATAATTGTAAACTCTACTTCTTAAGTCATTCTGTCACATATATATCACAGGATAAATATGTTAATATATGGCATTATTAAGTCATCTTTATTTTCTTGCTTCTTCCCAAGACTCCCCAGAATTTTCTGCACGTCACTTCATGACATAACAAGTCAACCGCATGTTTAAGGACTTAAACGATAAATACACCTCAACTTCAAAGTTTGTTTGCCGGTATCTGTTGGCAGCTTCCATGAGAGCACATGGGAACGGAAAGTGTTTATGGTAAATGCAAACCACGGATTCCCAAGTCACAACAAGTGCCATTCATTTGTCTGCATTATTGACAGGTACCTATGCAACGAAACAAATAGCTTATAAAAAAATAAATCATTAAGCACAGAAAATGAAGCCTGAATTCTAAATAAAGCAAGATTTTCAAATGTGTTACGCATACTAGCAAACACCAGGCTTTTTTAAATTGTTCATCCCGTATTTAGCCCAGAGTGAAACGGATAAGTTAGCATCACATTCACAGGGAGACGATGAAATGAACGTAATATATATCCTAAAATCCAAGGAATTGGAGAAAATGTTTTTTTAAAAACATAGATGTTAATAATCGCTGTGTGTGTGACAGTGTTCATGCAAAGTAAGCATACAGATATATACATACAATATGATGATTACAGCATTTATTGATTGATTGATTTCATTAGCAACTCAAAGCAAATCCATAGTTATGCAATTTCCTAAAATTCAGCTTGGGAGTTTTACTGTAATCTCTGAAAAGAGCACATACCTGTGCTTCAGCTCTTGTCTTGGTGGTGGTACAATGGGAATAATGAAGAAAAAAAATAAATTAATTAAATGATCGCCAGTAGTACGCATTTTATAAAAGAATCAAATAAATGGATCTGGCCACACTCAAGAAATGTATACACAAATGTCTAATCTAGTAACATTTAAGATATTTAAATAATTAAATGTTACAATGTTTTTGTTTGAGTCAACATGAGGACAGCTACCTTTGTGTAGCGTTTTTGAATTAAAGATATCGTCTCTTCTTTTATTAAACCTGTCAAAGTTATTTTTGATTACTCTGGCAATTTCTGTCATCTTTGTAGTCTATGAAAGGTAACAAGAAAAATCGAGCTTTCCCTGAAGAGACATTTGTTGGAGCTGGAACAGTGGATTTAAGACTTTTTTTTTTTTTTTTTAAACTAAAAAATAGTTCTCAAATGTACACATTATCCCATCCATTATGGGTTAATATAAATCAGCTGAAAGCCAAGGCATGTTAGTAACAAGCACAATGCCACAGCTCTGACATGGACTCCTTTTTTAAGGATGAGCTTTTAAAAGTTGAGAATTAAGCTTAAGCTTAAAAACACTTTTAAAATCACCAACTTCTCATCTGATCATACCAATGACAGGCTTACCAAAACATTGGTCATGTTATTACATTTGGATCTGCAATACTGAGTACTAAACCTCTTCAGCACTTAGCTCCACACATCGTAGGGACAAGGGAAACCTGAGCCCCAGATCCTCGTGACTGGCAGGCCACAGATACGCTGAGTGTCACAGAGATGTGAAACGCTGCCAGATCAGCTCTAGTGCTTCTTCCACTGCCATGCTTTCTGCGTGCTGTACACACTCACACCTGCTGAAATGTCCAGTTTGACCAGCCGTTTAATTCAGTAATGAGTCCCAAAGTGATGTTTCTTTATTTCAATAAAGGAGAAAAGTCTGGACTTCTTTAATAATCTGGTAATCATTCGATACATTCGGTCTTTTCCTCTCACAGATAAAATCTGTGCGACACATAAGGAGCCAATTATTCTTTGGTTTAAATTCTGGCTGAAAACTTGCTGTTTAAATAATATAAGTATATTTAGAAATAGATCCATAGCTACATCTATCAGAAAAGGAAATAAAATCTTATCCAGAACAGGTCATCTTTTTCTACAATAAATTTAAAGTACAGCTGTAGTCACTTGTAAACTATATGAATCAGGGGTGGGGAACTCCAGGTCTCAAGGGCCGGTGTCCTGCAGGTTTTAGAGCTTAGCCTGGGTCAGCACACCTGAATCAAATGATTAGTTCATTACCAGGACTCTGGAGAACGTCAAGACATATTGAGGAGGTAGTTCAGCCATTTAAATCAGCTGTGTTGGATAAAGGACACATCTAGAAGCAGCAGGACACCGGCCCTTGAGGCCCAGCGTTCCTCCACCGCTGACATAAATCATCCTTCAATTGTTTCTGGAAATTTGTGACAGATGCTCACACTGAAATTAGTAAAATCAATTAATTACTTCAGGACTCCATACATAGATTACAGGCTGCTGAAGATGGACATTTTCCTTTAGGGTGCACAAGGTGAAAGGGGTACAGGGTCCGGTTAAGCCAGCCAGCCAAGTCAAGGCCACACACAAGTTAAAACACCCGAGCTCATACCTATCGTTGATGGGCTTTGACCCTCGTAATCGGCTAGGCCGGAAAGCCTGGTAGAAAGCAGTGGACGGGTTCCTGCATTTTAATTAGGAAGGGAAAAAAGAAAGTAGAAGCATGAGTGAAAAAACAGAAATGTGCATATTGAGGAAGTAGAGCAAGAACTTGAACCACAATGAGGCAAAACTGAGGAGAGAAACATTTTGTCAGTCATCCGAGTGACTTCTTCAGTCTCAGCTGACTGTAGTTCCCAACTTATAAACAGTAAATCTGCATAATGACTGAAACTAGAATCACTGATTAACAAAGGGCTGTGAGATCAGTTTCATGATCATTAATTTGAAAATTGTCATGACCATTGATCAATGGCCACGAGTACTATTCACAGAGAGTTGGGGAATGGCTGCAATCACATGATTGTAAGATGGTGAGAGATTAGGTTCCCTCCTCGATTCAGAGATGGTCTTTCCCTTTTTGGGTTTGAGCAGTGAGTCAAGGAGGCTAAAGGTAAGTCTGCAGGGTACTGAGGTAGAAAACAAGAATCATGTCATTTGTATGAACAGCCAACTTAAAGCTTTGACATGTCCACTCCAAACTTTGTGGCTCATTTCCCCAGACAGGATTAAGCATAGTCTTAGACTGAAACTTGTTTCCATTGGAGATCATTGAATGTTTTTGTAGTTGAGGACTAGCTTTAATCCATGTCTGAGAAACTGTCTTACTATAATCAGCACTATTTCTAAAAAAAATAAAAATAAAAAAAAAATATCCTGGACAGACGAGACTACAAATTGGGAGAAAAAAAATTATTGTAAGGTTCGTGCTGGTTAATATGCCACGTCTGCATCTTCAATATAAAACTTTCTATGGAGCCGCCTCCTACAGTGTCTGCAGGGGTGGTCGACCAAAATCACAAACTACACAGTTTAAATATATACAACACCCTGGAGGACCTAAAAACAAAATCAGGCGTGGCTTAGGAATTCAGTTCCAAAACTAGAAGAGTGGGGTTAACCATCCACTAATGTATACTGTACTGGTGACTGTCGAGCCTGATCTACCACTGAGTTTTCATATGCGAACCCTTGATAGATTTATATGTGCCACTCCCAGCCAACAGCAGCTCAGTATACCCAAGTTTTCTGCATCTCTGCTTCGGTATTTAGACACTGTCAGTTTATAGAGCTCCCAAACAACACACTTCATGACAGCAGCTGTCACATCAACTCTGACAGAGCCAAAATACCTGGTTTTATTAGGATGGGGAAAATTTTGCATGCAAAATGAGGTCATTGTGTGAAAGAAGAGGGCCGCCAGGTATGAAGAGAAGATGAGTGAAGGGGAGTCATTCAAAAATCAAGGAAGTAGAGAAAGAGGGGAAAAATAAGGGGGAAAAAAAAGCAGTTATTAGGAAATATGGAACCACCGTGCCACCACACACCTCTCAGCATTACCCTGAGCAAAAGGTTGGTTTCTCATAGCACACACTATATTACAGTGCACAGGACTATAGAGACTTTGTTTGCCTTTGCAATCACTCTGTGTTTTAGATCTCATTTGAAGGAAATAAACAGACTTTGTTTGTTTTCTTTTAAAGTGGGCAGAAGGCTAGCAAGCTACGTTTTAGGTCCTCTCTCAATAAAGCAGGTCTACTTTAGACTACTTGGCACTCGCCTTTGTGGGAGGAAGAGCAAGTAAAAGTGAAAGAAAATGTACACCAGTTACAAGGCTCCGCAATGTCAGCAACTGGTGGGAGATGGTGTGTGAACATAGCACTTCTGTTCCCCCTAAAAAGGAACAATAGTAAAGAAGCGCAGGTGAGGTAGATATGGTAGTCAGGAGCCTCACCCACAGAGAGAAGGTAATCCAGCTCAGAGATGAGACACCAAAGCAACAGTTTGTCATAATTTAAGTTTGTGACAGTTTAAAAGGAGCCTTTATCACAAAATAGAGGAAGCACCGAGACTGAACAACACCAATGGCAACATGTGTATATACTGGTATATGAATCCAGTCTGTGTCAAACATTTTATTTGTTTCTCTGGGATTTCTCCCTGATGCCGAATTCTCCTCCTTTTTCAAACTCAGTTTAATTTCACATTTCAGGTTTAGTTAGATGTTGTGACAGCCACGTTACACCCTTGACTGAAGCCTCACAGTGAAGCAGAGCATATTAAGAGCTTAAGAAACTGAAAAATTTTAATTATTGGATGAGAATATAAAGCTGTCCATTTGTAAATTTGCCACAGTGCCTCCAGTAAAGTGTAAAATGTTTTTTTTATTGTTTTACATAAAGAATTTGCCATTTTATTTATTAGACCAGCGGTCCCCAACCCCCGGGCCTCAGACCGGTACCGGTCCGTGAGTTGTTTGATACCGGGCCGCGAGAGTTGAGGCTCAGGTGTGAAATGTATGGTTTTCAGGGTTTTTATCGGTTTTCAGCGTTATTTTGTTATCGTTTTTATCGTTAACTCGGTTTTCCTGGGTCTTTTCACGTGTGTTATGAATAAATCTTATTTTTTTCGGTACCGGTACTAGTTTTATTTTGTTCTATTTATCCGCAACACCTTAAAGGCCGGTCCGTGAAAATATTGTCGGGCATAAACCGGTCCGTGGCGCAAAAAAGGTTGGGGAGCGCTGTATTAGACATGCACGTTAGAGGTAGGGGTGGGAGGTATAAACAGTATATGGTAGAAACGATATGAATTTGGCCAGCGGTAGAGGTTTTGACTATACCCCTCTACCGGGATAGTGCATGATGATGGTGTCATCAAGCTGCACCTGTTTTGGTCGAAAGCATCGCAGAGGCTGCAAACGGAGGAGTTTTGAACCCAGATTACTCCGTGAGGCTCCTGACTACGGCAGCCGTAATGCTCCAACATTAAAATTAAAGGATTTCAAGTGCGCCTTATTAGTGTGGAAAATATGTTATACAGAAGAAAAAAATATATTGCAATATATATCGTTACCGCACATGCTTCAAATTTTACCGCAATATGGATTTTAGGCTATATTGCCCAGCCCTAGTTGGAGGCATCGAATCATTACCTAGTTTTATATTTGTCGTTTCCTCTTAGTTTTGGTTTGCCGTTGCCGCCATCATGAATGGTTCAGTTTTCTTTCAGTCAGTTGTGCACCTCAATTTTTGCAGCCCGCTGACTGATACGGAGTATGGTGTTGGTTCGGGGCAGAGGTGACATCACAGTTTGTGTGTGTGACAATCAAAAAACAACCAAAGCAGTGATGCAGTCCACTGTTAACATCACAGCACTGCTGCAGAAGAAACAAAGACTGCTTGCAGCTTTATTCTCTTAACCTTAAAGAATCTTCTTGTGCTTGAAGTCACAGTCACACATGCAGAATGGATACATGTTGCTGTCGCTGAGCTCCATTTGACAAGTAAACTGAAAGTTAATGTAAGGAACTGAAGCTGGTATTAGTCATGTAAATGACCAAGTAACAGTGAATTGTTCTGGTGTATCTAAAAGGAGTTTTCTATGAATAAGTCACTTTCGGCTTTACGAAACATAGTTCACAATTCAATTTATCTTTTGGCAATTCGCAGAATAATCAAAAATTAATGACATTTTTGTACTTTACTTCACCTGCTGCCACTTGCATTGCTGCTGAAGGTGAATATTAAAGAGCACTGAAAACAGCTTCTTGCCCATTTGACCTTCAGCTGCTGGGGACATCGGTTAGAAAACATGAAGAGACTCTTGCGCAGCCTTAAGGCATCAATTTAGAAGTCACTTATCACAAGTGCACATGACTACACTTGATCTTAATCTGACTCTCTGTCGATCAGAGTTACAGTTTACTCATTGTTCCTGCATTAGCTGTTGTGAAAAGCCATAGAGTGCCTCCAGCTCGAGCAACTGCTTGCGTGACTCCTCGAAGAGTATCACAGTCCCTGAGATTTAAGGAGAGGTAATTTCTGATCCATGCTGTCAAAGTACAGGTTGTCCTGGATTTATTTACCTGACTCAAAACAGTGAACATAAATGACGAACTTAATCAGGTCACAGAAACACCAACTGACTGCTGCCAGTTGGGGGAAAAAAAAACGTATACTTCACCTGTCCTTATTAACTTGTACATTTTACATAAACCTAGGCAAACAGTAAAGAAAGAATGATGTATCCATTTTATAATACAATAAAAATGTCATTATTTTAGGTTTTTCCTTACAATTCTTTGGAGCAGGAACACCTTATGTCCCATTGTACTGTCAGGTACACTGAACAAAAGCACCATAAACTGTCTACTGCAATAAAGAAAATACTCTACAAAAAGATTACCAAAAAAAGATGCCTCCTGTTGGCTGTGCAGTCTGACATAAAGTCACCATACTGTCACATCTGAGAGACTGTTCCCTGGTCTCATGATGTATGCTTGACAAGGGATTTAACAGCCGGTGCTTTTGTCAATAAAGGAGGGTCGCTGTCACAGCCATTTATCACATGTGGAAAAAAGGACCTGCCAAATCAAACACGCAAGAACCATTTGGAGCAGTAACCACCATTTATGACTTTAGATACTTTGGTAATGATAACATTCTGAGAACAGTATACATTACGTGTTCTGTTAACTTCAGCGACATAATCATAATCTCTGGTGTGACAGGAAAACATGAATGCCTCGTAATTTTTTATTTTAATAATGTATTTTTTTCTTAAATAACTTTAAAAAAAAAAATAATACAAATTTAGGGACAAAACCAGAGTCTATAAACCTAACTTGGGATTCCAAACTGGGTTTTGAAATGCTACTTATTTTTCTTTGAGCCCACCTCTGGAGCGCCATCTCCCCATTTATGGTCACCAAAAACTAAATTTGTGTGGGTGTGACCTGATGGTGGGCCAAATATACTGGAAACTGGACGGCGAACCGAGCAGTTGGAAGAATTTTTCCTCATAACACGGTGAGCGCAAACGGCTCATCGGCCAATGGGGATGTAACCCTTTTCATGGGGTCGAGCCCGCGGTCGTAGCCGACAAAATCCCAGCAGTGACGGCACAACCCCGCCCACTCTCTTATGGGAGGCTACAGAAAGGGAGGCATGTGTGGCTCAACTTAGAAAAACCTCAATAAACAACATCACAGCTCAGGTTTTAGCAATGTTAAAACAGGCAGCAACACACCTCAGCAAAGCAAACATGTAAAAGTCAGAGAAAAGCTAGTGAAAATATGTCACGCTGATATGAGCATTCTCGTAAGCACTGGGTGTTAATTTCTGCTCGAGTTACACATAATTGTTACCATGAGCACCGATGAGTCAGTCTAATTCACAATCTGTGGTGGCTTATTCAGTTGGGTGGCAACCGATAGCTTCAGCCTGGAGCTACAAAGCCACCATTTCTGCTCAATTTCACTTTGCTGTGTTCGTGTTCACTGACGTTGCCGGTTAAATAAAGTGTAGAATCGGTTCCTGAAGCATGACACTGGCCTACTGAACTCTGCCACATTGGCCATCAGCTCTGTTTCTGTCTCGACTTGTCAGCTGTTCTGTACCAACAGTGGCCTGTCACTCACACGTAACTCTGAGGTCAAGCAGGAAAGCAGTTATCTGACAAGAAGCATGAAGGACATGTACTTGCAGGGAGGACAAGCTTTACAAAATGAATTGATTCAAGATGGTAATACACAATCATATATTTTGTTAGCTAAAACAGTGGAGGCGTTGGGGTTTAGTGACTATAAAAGCTGGGTTGGGAGCAGTTGACTCCCTTTATTGTTTCCCAAAATAAATAAATAAATAAATAAATAACTCATACGCAGCAACTTCCAATGCAAGTGCAGCTGCTTTGATTTAAGGCCTTTTCTTCAAGACCGTCCCAGCTGTCTGTGCATTCATACCCTCGTGCAGATGAAGCAGTAGCAGATTCCTGTGACAAATCACAGCCAACTCCTTTAAAATACCACACACTGGGTGTGTCTCGTGGGCATTTCACTTACTGCCCTGAGGTAAACTCAACCTGATATAGATCTTTATCTCCTACAGGGAGTGTGCAATGCAAAGGTTCATTTTACTTCTTTGCAATGATGTCAAATATAGTGCAACGTTATCATGTTTGTTAGTGAAAAGTCAGTTACATTAAAAAGCACTTTTGCAATTCACAATGCCTGGCAAGCTGGATGAAAAAAAACAGACTTAATTGTTGCAGACTGCACTGCAACACAGAGAGCTTTCAGATCACCCTGCCACTGTGCCAGTGCTCATTATAAGCTACTTTTTCAGACTGCAGAGAGCAGGACCTATCAAACAACTACCCTTCAGTGCTTCTCGTGGTCTCTCGCAGCAACTAGTTCAGCAATAAAATCCCAACGCACTACCCTTCCTGGCCTTAACTGCTGCCTTGCTTCATGTGGTACACTCTACTGACAACA
The DNA here is from genome assembly GCF_036321145.2 of Pelmatolapia mariae. Classification (NCBI taxonomy): domain Eukaryota; kingdom Metazoa; phylum Chordata; class Actinopteri; order Cichliformes; family Cichlidae; genus Pelmatolapia; species Pelmatolapia mariae. The sequence continues at coordinate 37,674,595 of NC_086240.1, forward strand.
CGGGAAGTGGTAGCTGAATATTTTCCATTGTTTGGTACTGAGTTTTTTTGGCTGACCTCACTCTGAGCTAGAGCAAGGGGGGTGGCAAAGTGATGAATTGGATGAGTGGTGCACAGAAAACAACAGTGCTTTTTTAAGGATGATTAGCCCTTAAGTGCAGAAACTATAAATATGGATTCTTAAAGCGCAGCACTATGTCAGCTGTGTTCATGTTTCACATCTCTGCAGCAGCTGATAAGAATGTGGGTGAAATATTTTAACATGTTAAACATAGAGGCTGACTCAGACGTAAAGTAGAAAGGCACGACGGTGTGAAAGCTCAGAAGGAACCAGTCATCCCATCTCACCACGGTGATGTCCGAGAGGTCAACTTGTCTCACACTGATTAATGTTTTTCAAAAAAGAAAGAAAAACGACAAAGTATTAGTGCTCGCAATTAAAGAGTATAAAAGGGGGGAAAAAAACAACATGGGCGTGATTAGTGCTTCTACAAATTTCTGCATTTTTCCCCCCTGAAGAAATCAAGTCTGATTCATAAGGGGATGATGCAACAGGTTCAAAGCGTTATGAAAAGAATAAATATTTCATTGAGCTACACCCGCAGATACTTGAAGATAATTAGAGGAAGTTATTTCTTAGAAGCCGGGATATAAATCTGCAAAGGCTCCCTAAGTGAAGACAACGAGTTTAGGCACTTATGACAAATCCATCCTGATGCAGCGATAAGCCAAGGTGCCATCTGTTCAGATGTTGGTTTGAATGAGCGACTGTATGGTTATCAGACTACCCAGCCACAATGACTCACGTCCGTTTCCTTGCAGAAGTCTGCTCATTGTAAGACATAAGAGAAGGTGTTTCGGTGTTAGGGGCAAACTTAAACTGCGGCATTAGTGCAGACAAGAGGAGACACTCGAGACAAACTCAACTTGAGAAAAGGAAAAGGAGGAAGACGGCAGAGGAAGCGGGCCACTGAATATGAAAGTGCACATCAAAGTATGAAAGGAAACGGAAGTTCTTACAGAATTTGCACGTTTCTCAGTTGATGACAGAAATGGATGCAAGATTCATCTTGCAAAAGAAATATGATCTCGGCTGACCTTTCGAGCAGGTTGTGCTCGTCTTCCTTACTTGTAGAGAACTTGTGACTAAATCATTCAAAACTGACTGCAGTGCTGCACCCACATGACCTGATCAAACTGTGTTTTTGAGGGGGAAAAAATGCAAAAAAATAAAGGAAGCCACTGTAACGTGTTTTATTTTCTTTGCCAAAATTGTCCAGGTCAAATGAGGTGCAGATTTTAAACTGATTTGTCTAACTGCATAGCTACACACTTGAGATACCTCAATGGGAAGAAGATGGACTTAAGGAGAGGGAAAAAAAATTGGCAGTGATTGGTTATTGCAAAGGACAATCATGGAGGCAGCCAAACATGAGCACCGTCCTAAAGTCTGAACTTCACTCTTTCAGTCAGTCCCACGCTGCCATACTGCAACACACACAGAGAAGGAGGACCAGAAAACAGTGAAGAGTCACAGGCACCAGTGAGCCAGACTAAACCCACTGAAAGCAGGCGAGAGCTCTGAGAGGATGGATGACTCAAATGCAGCTGCCTGCCATGCTTTCCACACATCCTCATTACTCACTATGTAGACATCTTGGGCTCTGCGGGGCCCGAGGCTCTAAAACCTCGTTGTTCAACCATTGCTTCTCTCTCTGAGAAGACTGAATGGCTCGACACACAGCTCCGCATTTTCTAAAGCAACTGCTTGTTGCTGAGCAGAAGACTTTTATATCCCACAGACTTGCAGCCGACTGGCTTCTATTCGTGAACAGCTCTGATCTGCGGTCAGCCTTGAAAGCCTTGAACCACAAAAAGACATTATCCCAGAACTGCTGAATCACCTCTCCACTGCATTAACCCCAAATTATTTGAATGTTCTCGTTCTTCCTGCCCTTCCCCATTACAAGCTCGTTCTCCTTCTGCCCTCTTTTGATTTCTCATTTTAAGCATTTTTTTTAAGAACTAATCAAAAGGAGAATAAGAAAGTGAAACTTGGTTGTGTGACCAGTTCTGCCCAGTTGCCCTAAAATCGTAGCATCTGACACTTGCAAAGAAACAGTCCACGAATAAACTTTGACAAGCTTTTCTCTCTTTCACTTCCTCTATTTTGTATCAGAATATCTTACTTTACCGTAACCCAACAGATGGAGATAACAAAGTCGGAAATAAGTAAGGTGACTTCTGAGGAAGAAGACTCTGAAGCGCCACAGTCGTCAAAAAGGGTACCATTTTAAACATGCAAAAGTGCCCTAATGGTCACCGAGTTGCATGCAATTTTGGTCTGAACCGGCCAGTGAAAGTGGAAAAAGGATTTTCTTGGCCCTTAGCCTAAACTCACTTCCTAAAACTGAAAGCACTAGCAGTCGCGAAGAGAAAAAACAAAACTACATTTAGACTTTAAATAAAGAAACCTCAAGAAAACAAACCATGATACAGTTTCCTGGTAATCACAGAGACCGCTGGTAAGCGTTTTATCATCTGCTACATAACAATTGTACACGTGACAAGCTTTTCACTGACGGAGTTTGATCGGGAAATCAAATGCTGTTGCACTAATAAGTTGACTGGTGAAAAGTCCACATGGTATCCACCTGCACCGATGTGCAAATAGCACGTGTAATATCAGGTAAATTCACAGCCAGCAACAGGTCAGCCAACCTTCTGCACGCATTACTAAGCAGAGATGCAACGATCCAGCATTTTCCAATCCAATCCAATACCTTGGGTGTGGGCATCTACAGATACCAATCCGATACCAGTTTTAAATTAATAAGCTGTAATCCTAACTGTGAGGATTGTGTGAATTAAATGAAAATTGTTTTAAAATGAACAGGAGCTGCCAAACAGCTGGAGTAAAGTGTCATTTAATCGAATTGGGGAGAATTCGTTATGTTACTAAAAACTTCCCAACAACTGTTAAATACAATCATATAAGTCTTCTGACCAAATACACCAAGGTTAAACAAGCGTTGAGAGAAAGCATCGCTGTGGTGAAGTCTTTCTCATCATGTCGATTCACTTTCAGCGTTTGTAGCTAAGAAAAACACTTTTGCGAACACACAAACAGAATATGTGAGTGTTGTAGCTGTGAAATATCTCCAACCTGCAGCCACATCGCTAAGCTTAGTTTTGCTGCTAGCAGCTAAGCTAGAACGCACAGTCAACACACAACACTACAGGACTGAATGGATCAAACCATGGATCAGTTCATTGTTGCCAACATTCAATCCAGCTTTTTTGCTTTTTCAGTATCAGGCTGCACCAGTGTACGTCTTCCACATGTAGTTTTTCCTTCGCTTGTGGGTTTGCATCTTCTTCTTACAGCATGATAAGGCTAGACTTTAACACGTGTAGCCATATGCTGCCCCTCACTGCCTCTGTATGTTCGCTGTCAACAGTTCCCAAATAAAAAACAAATAACACTGCGTTTTCAGAATTTAGGTATCGAATGGTACAGCAGAAGTATTGCTTCTAGTGACATCGCTAACATGGACTGGAACATTACACATAAGTCACATGTAGGAAGTACAAACTGGTAACGAGGACCTGTCGACAGCTAGTCCCTATGCTGGGAAGCCACCCTTTGAAAAGAGCTGAAGCATAACTGTCATACTGTAACCACTCAGTCGAACCTGTTTTATACTCAGATTTGAAAAAACACCATCAGTTTACAGACATTGTCCTCATTCCTGGAACGTACTCTGGCTGATTTAATTGCTTTGCTTCCAGCACAAACTGAGTTAGCTACAGTGGCCCGCCAGGCTCTTGGTTGTTTACTTGCTTTGGCAGACCCGTCCTAATTGGAAGTGATCCCCTGACCACATCTTGCTGCGATAACAGGGTGGGTCCTGCTATGCTAACTTTTTCAGCCACTTTACCTCACACCACTGACCTCTGTGAGTCTTTAAAAAAAAAAAAAAAAAAAAAAAAACTGGAAGAAAAAAACTGAAAAAAAAAAAAAAAAAATCTTAAAATCAATTTACTGTGCCATCACATGAAGAGGGCCATTTTTGGCAAAGTTAGTGAAACCAGTAATCAGCACTGTAAGGGTAGTTTGAGGAGGCACGATTAAAAGCCAGATTTAGTCGGTTATTAAGCATGTAAAAAATGCTGGTGATTGCTCAACCCCTAAACTTCCACCACAAATTTAAAGCAGAGGGAAGCCCAAGTATGACCTGAGGTCTGATGAAAGAACAGCACTGTTATTTAATTAAACCAGAAAAGAAAGTTATGGCAAACAAAAAAAACTGCATCAGCAGTTTAGATACAGACATAGAGTGTGTTACCAGCTCTGTTTCAAGAGACAGAGCCGGCATGTTAGACGGAGACAGACAGGAGGGCAGGCTGAGCGGTCTCGCCCAAAAACGGAGCTGTTGCAGACCTGCTTGCTCAGTCTCCAGCCTGGGGCATCCCACAATCACAGCCATTCAGCAGTCCTGGAATATGTCCCCTGGAAGTTCAGGCAGGTCAGCTATCTGTGGAAAATAGCTGCTGCCTTGTCTCCAGGCACTATAGAAACCAAACTAACCAACACACACATACACAATCCCAAACCTGCCTGTTCATCCCACACTGTTCTCAATCTTTTCCAACTACAAGTCATAGGGGGTAAGGCACTACAACACATGCACATTCAGACCATCAAAACTGAAAGTAGACATGCTTTCTTAAGGAAAAATATTACCAAAAGTTACCAATATATCATAGGCATGGAAGAGAGAAGCTGTGGAAAAGGTGGCTTAACTATTCTTCTTTAGATGAGATCCAAAACAACTCATTTGTGACAAAATAGTCAGCTGAGAACCATAACAGGCTAACCGTTGAGATACTCACTAAGCTCTCACTCAGCTTTAAGTCAATCCACTGTTAACACATTCTTGCTGGCAGCTGCTTTAAAGAATGCCATCTGCATTAAATGTTGCCCCCCTTCCAATAAAATGACTCTCCACTAACTGAGTATCACTTTTCCCCTAAAATGCTGGAGGAGTGTAACTCCTCTGGAGGTAGACCAATCACAGTTTCCACTAAAACTGAACTCACTGTGCGTCTGACCTTTCACAAAGCTTTGTGTGACATTTAATGTGAATGAGGAGAAATTCACAGCGCAATATTTGAGTTTCCGCAACTTCACGGTGATGACATTAGTGGACTGTCAGGGAAGTTGAGAAAGTCTGGCAGCTGTCTTGCCCTCTTTTGGTTGGCACATGTAGATCAGCTTGCTTTGCAGATAAGAGCGGCAGTCTTTTAATCTGGCGGAAACCTAAAGTTTATAAACCAAAGCGTGTGATTATATGGTAGCTGTTTCAAACATGCAGAACCCTTCACTTGGGTTACTGCCGTTCATATTCTTCGCATACAACTCAGTGTGCAGCTCTCAAGTATGAAGGTGCTTATATGCACAAAGGTGAGGAAAGGTAAACACAAGCCATTTCCACATGTAAACCTCTGACAACGTCATGACAATCAGTTTACAGCACTGCCCTCTCTGTCACCACATGATGGCAGATTCTGCAGATCGGATGGGTTTTCACTACAGAAACGCTCTTTCATGTTGTTGGTGAGAGTAGGTGTCTGAGCAAAATGTGTCAGACACATGACACTGCCTCTCTTCCCTTTTAAAAAAAACAAAAAAAACATGGACTTTGTACTGTGGGTCTGTTGAGGTAAAGACTGATTCGGACGTGCGTTTTCTCGCCACCAATCTGCTTCTGTAAAGGTCTCAAAGCCATATAATCTACATGATCACCACCCATACAAGATAATCACTTGCAACAATATACAGAAGCTGTAATTAATCTTTCATTTTCACCATTTTGGAAGCTTCATCTCAGCCAAACCTACATTTTAGCACAGAAAGTGAGTCAAAACAGTCTTTCAAAAATACAAACAGAAAACAAACAGGACCTGCCTGAACTGCCTCAAGAAAAATGGCAATCAACGGTATCGGGCAGGGAAAGGCGGACGCTGTGCGGGAGCAGCTGAGAAAAGTCAGATGTAAGGAAAAAGGCTCTAGTAAGAAGTGGAGGGCATGGGGCAAAGTACCGGGATATAAATAAACCAGGAGTAGTATTTATTAGTAATAACACGTGAAAACAGAAGGCATTTTTAAAGCATAATCACACGACCTACAGGTACATAATCAATCTGATTTATGTTCAGTTCCTGAAAATGAAACGACAAAATGGCAAACAGTCTCAGAATTAGCTGCAGACTGCGTTTAATCCTGTTGCATAATTAAGCCTCCACTGCTGGGCCGCTTGAAACAATGTCATCAATTACACATTATTAATTAACATTCCTAACTGAGGCGTTACAACAGGGGGGTGGTCTCTCCTGGGAGAGTCGAGAGCCAACTGCTCCAACTGATGGAAATCGATTTGTCCCGGGGCAGCTTCATCACTTTATTTGGCAAAGAGCGCCGAGCATAGACACTAACCATTCCAAGCTGGAGGAAAATCATTGTCATCTCACAGCTCCACCCCCACAATGCTTTGTTCCACTTTTTGTGATGCACTCTAATTCAAAACAGAACAATGAAACTTGGAACAGATTCCTCAGCGAGACAGCGGTCGTTCACCCAACGGGAAGAGAACAAGCTGGGTGTGTTTCATTAAAAACTTTTCTTTTTTTTACAATCCGTTTCTATCTGAGACTTACAAGAGTTATGAGTTACAAGTTAACATGACATTTTAAGAGATGATGTGCATAAAAATGATGCCACCGGCAGCCCAACTCGTTTTTCCCCACAACCTCTCCTCACAAAGGTTTTGAGGTCTGTGAAAACTGAGCACGTGAAACAGATAAAATTTGATATTTGTTTCATAAATAGCAACACGCACTTGCAGCCACGAGCAGCAACAAAGGAGGAAAAGTAAAAAACTGAAGTACTGACATATGAACTTTAACCAAAAGGTCAACATCTACTCTGTATGCTTGTAACAGGGCACAGCATCTCTTACAGTTTCAGGTCAGACCTCAGGGCAGGAAAAAAAAAAAAAAAGCTTTTAAACAACATTTCTAAGCATCAGAAAGCGTCACCCCATGTAGCCGAATGAGCTCAACTAGTTTTTCATCAGTTGAATATGCCCCATGTCATGTGCAGGACCGAGAATCTTTGAACTGGAATTTTAACCAAACCTATTGAGCCTGGGTTTAGAGCGGCGGCATTTGATATTAGATCAATGTAGCAGTATCCACGTTGCTGTAATGCTAATTGTGATGGTCCTATGTCACCACACAGTACTGCTACAATGTCACAGAGCAGAGAGAGTGTACACAAAGACAATATATCAGAATATCATGAGTCAACACTAAATGAGTCAACACTGAATGAGGTTGATGTTTCAACATTGACGACTCAGAACAGGCCTTAAAGTAGACAGAGCAGAAGGTAGCTATCGTTCAGCTGATTTGGTCAGCTGTGTCATTGCTGACACACAAACAGACAGCTTACGTGCCTACTATCATTTCCACAGGTGTGTGTGATGTAGGTGTGTGTCTCCCGTCTGTCCACTCCACCTTCTTGACACGTCCTGTCCTGTTGCCACAATCTACACAATCACTGATGTCACCTTCGCTCACTCAGTCTCACGCACGCGCACGGCAAGAAATCGGCACTTTATGATCACGCACACTGCCATCCGCTCATTATATTAAGCCTTGTTTAATGCTGCTAAGACAAAAAATCTCCAGCAAATATGACTTGCTTCATCAGTATCTGGACTAAAGGCAGTAAAAATCAGGACTCATCTCCTCAAACACACACACACACACCCTTCTGCTCTAACTATGTCATGCACAATAAGCACACTAATAAACAGAGACCAACACAAATACAGGACAGAGTATGCACGTGTGTGTGTGGACGCCATCTAGGTTATTCTTGGCTCAGACATCACCTCTCCTGCAGTACTGTTTGCTTCGAAAAGAGCAGCAACATTTCAGCTCAAGGTCTGCAAAGGCCATTCAACAGACCCTAAATTAGGCTGCGTGTACATTAGAAGCCCATTGTGTAGGCAAGTGAGGCGTCTGCATTAACAAGGTTGGGAAGACTGGGAAAACTGCTCATGGTGAGTATGCTAACCATCTCTAGACAGAAAGAATAATAATAAAAAAAAAAGCCACATTTTGGGAGGTGGCTGCATAACCGCTACTGTCTGTGTTGCAACTTATTCAAGAGCTCATTATCGTCCACTCAAAAGCACAGACACACTCTGTAGCTGAACAGGAGTTTAAGGGATGGTGAAGTGACAACTAACTATCCAGTATGGACTGGATCCAGTGTGAGTGCCCCATTATTGACAAAGACAGAAATTAGCTCCCATCTACCCCCGTTTTTATTTCCCCTCTACTCCTCGAATCCAAACTTGCTCAAAAACATAACTCAGAAAAAAAAATTTAAATACTGCTTTGTGTTTGTACTACCGAACACTTAGTCACAGCATGCTTTATTTGGGCAATGATGAAGAAAGAAGTGTTCTCCACAGTGTTGAGTATGACCACACTGCTCTAGAACGAAACAACAATGCTTAGTATGAGGGCACACTTCCAGATACAAAGTTGCTAGCTGTGGAAGTCTATTAGTGCTAGATTTTAAGTACAAATAAATAAATGAAAATTTCTTGTAGGCATTTGTTTACTCTCTTACCTGTCCCCGTCCATATCCATGGTAATATGGATGCCAAACAGGTTGTTGACAGCAGGAGAGGATGGGTTGGGGCCCTCGCTGAGAGGCTTCACACCATCTTTTTCTGGCACCACACCGGCAGTGTGCTGAGGTAGGGCATCAGTATTCGGTCCGCTATCATCTGGCTGGTTACTGAAGACAGGGGGAAGGCCTACTGTGGCTCCTCCGTGAGCTCCCTGGAGCTGGATATGTCCTCCTGGGTGTCCGGGACTTGGCACACCCGGAGAAGTGTTGGTTATACTGGGCACTGTGGAAGGCACATTATGGCCACCGCTGTGAGAGGTAGTGGTGGTGGAAGGTGCAGGAGCAATGCCTAACCCTCCTGAAGGCTGAGTCTGACCAGCGGCCTGACAGGGGGCTACCATAGATGGTGCGCCACCAGCTTGCAGCGGTAGGCCCTGGGCTGAAGCTGCTTCTCCACCTGGCACCACTGATCCAGGACCAGTAGGGGTCATTACAGGTGGGGACACTTGTCTTGTTAGGGGTCCTACAGCGATGGAAGTCACGGGAAGGTTCTGAGCGCTCGAGCCAAAGTGGGGCTGATGAGTTGAGTAAGGAAACTGCTGGGCCTGTGGGACAGCAGGCATGGAAGTATTCTGCTGCATTGTGGATTGGTGCACACCATTGAAGCTGTTAGAGGGGAAGGTCTGAGCAGCTACAGGCAACATATTAACCTGAGCCTGGTGTGGTTGCTGTGATGATGAAGTTGTGTACCCCGTGGGTTGGAAGGCACTTGCTCCGCTTCCTATCTGAGAAGCCAAGCTGTAGCCTTGCTGCCAAGACTCTGAAGGGTGTGGGTGGGCGGGGTTCCCAACAGAGGCAGAGTAGCCGCTCTCCGTGGTGGTGGTGTCCAAAGTCTGAGAACTGCTAGTGAAGACAGAATTACCAGTGGCCCCTAATCCACTGTCCCGGTCTAAACTGTGGTCATGAGTCACAGTGGACTTTATACTGTCACTCCGATTAATAGTTGAATCTGAATCTCTCTCATAGTACTCAGTGCATGTCCACCTGCCCCGTCTGAAGGGCTCTCCAGTACCATGGTCAAGTTTGATGACTCTGAAACGGGAAGTAAAGTTGGTGCTCACGGGAGCTGTCTGAGCAGCAGTGCTAGATACAGTGGAACCAGGGACCGCACTAGTGGCTGAGCCTGAAACAAAGGGCTGAGCTGTAGCTGGCATGCCCACACTTCCTCCAACACTATGTGGGGTAGCACGCCCAGAGACCATACTGATATTATGAGAGAGCCCCCCGTTGACAGGCCCCGTGTTAGGCAGCTGGCCCTCCTGAGACTCCCCGGCATTGCTTAAGGTTTCCTCGGATGAACTCCTGTCACACACCCCCAGTTCGCCCCGAGAGCCGTCAAATATTTCCGACGACACGTCCTCCGTCCGGGATTCGTCCGGATCGTCCAAGCTCTCGGCGTCGTCAGGGATGGTGCTCGCCGCCACCTGAGCCTGCGTTACACTCGTGATCTGGAAACAACTTTTCTTCTTCCCCTGCATTTTCGACATGTTGACTAACTGCGTCAAGTTCTGTCAGCTCCCAGATGAAACCAAGAGCTGCGCTTACTGCTCTTGCTAAGTGTTCACAGATAAAGGATTTGACACAGGCATGTACCGTCACAGTACATTTCCATACCGTTCCTCTTTCTTCTCCCTCCTGTCCGAGGAAAACAACGTGTCACAACCGAGGCCAGACCCCGACAGGAGTCCCGCAACGTTTCCGCGGTGTCCGGTCGCAGCAGACGGGCCGAAGCTCTTCTCCTCCTCCCGGCCTCTCTCTCCCTCTCACACGCTCTCTCTCACACACATACACACACGGTCGGCCTTCCTTGTGTCCCGGCAGCGGAGTTGTAAACAGGCCCTTGTCAAAGTTCTTGCTGAGCAGCTGCCACCGGTACTTTAGTCTGAGGCGGGCCCGGTGTCTCAGACCACTCTCCTCTCTCAGCTATATATGTACTTCTGAGCAGTTAGCCAAGTTATCTGATGTTAGCTACTTTTCCCTACCTCGGCACCAGCATGTGCGACATCATGATGTAAACAACTCCTCGGCTTGTCAAAAAATAATATATAATCCAGCAGTGTGGGAAGAAAACGTCCCAAAGTCGGCGAAGTTTGTCTCTCGCCGTGGGGACAGCTCACTTTTGGCAGCAGCTACTAGCAACTAGCTGACAGATAACCACTTTACTACGGCGGCTGTGAGCTAACGGGCAGCTAACTCCTGCCCGCCGCTCTCCTTACGCGACAAGATGGCAAGCCGAAGTGCATCCTGGGTATGGAGGTCAAACTACTTTTCGGATATCTTAAAAATAAATTTCACAAATTAAAGGCACATTTTTAAATATATCAAATCTTTCAATTTAAGCCTGCCAAAAATAAAAATATATATAGTTTATTTTACGTTAAAACCTTTTACATTAAAAACGACTCCGTTCATTGCAGTCGTCAGTTCCGGTTGGCGTCACACACGCAGTGGAAGCGGAATGATTCCGCCAGTGTTTCATTACTAGATTGAACTGTTTTGAGGTTATTTTAGTGTTTTCAAGCTGATTTTAAATCCACTTTTTGTGTATTGCCATGTATTACAACTTTTCACATTCAACAGTGCCCCCATAAATCGTCTTAGTTAAAAAAAAAAAAGCAACAGTTTATTTTTAGCTGTACGGCTTTAAACTGACCTCTTTTACGAGAATCGGTTTCTATACGGGATTAATGCGTGACACGTACTTTTGATCCATACCTAATATTTTAAAGAGTCGTGGCAGTGAGTCATGACGGGTAATTGTTTATGGATGAATCATTTAATTAATCTTAGAGCGCCTGTCATAATCATACAAAGCTTGCTTAAGTAACTCTGCTTAGTGCTGTGTATTAATATCTGTGACTAAAAGTTACTACAACTTAAAAGTGAAAAACAGATCATACGTATGAGAAGATCTCACATTAGGCTGTTGCTGCTGGAAAACGTTGACATGGAGCTTTTATCACACAGTCTCAATTCTAAGCAAAGTAGGGGTGCTATGTAAAATGTAAATAAAAACTCAATGTAATCATTTTCTAATCTCAAAAACCATATAATGTAATATATAATATAACTATTTCATAGAAAATATGAGCTAATTGTGAATTCGAGGGCAGCAAAACATCTCAAAAAATTTGGGATGGTGCAACAAAAGGCTGGAAAAGAAAGTGATATTTAAGAGACACAACTGGAGGAACATGGTGCAGGTTAGGGTATCTGGCAACATAATATAAAAAGAGCATCTTACATATGCAGACTTCACAAATCTGCAAACATCTCCCTCCACAAATTTTGGCACAATTTCAGAATAATTTTCTACAGTGTAAAATTGCAAAGGCATTGAGTGTTTTTACCAAAGCACATAATTTCATCAGTTTGAGAATCTGGAGAACTTTCTGTGCAAAAAGAACAAGGCTAGAAATCATCATGGGATGCCCGTGATCTTCGACACCTCAGGCAGCACCATGTGAAACAGGTGTTATTCTGTCATGGAAATCACTGAACGGGCACAGGAATCACTGTCTGTGAACACTGTGTTTGTTATGCCATCCACAAACGAGGTTAAAGCTCTATCATGCAAAAAAGAAGGAAAACTGTTGAATCAAAATTTCAAATTCACTTTAGTAAACATGGACATTCCATCCTCCTGACTAAAGAGAAGAGGGACCATCGGGCTCATTATTTTATCGTTAGTCCTTTAAAAAGCCTGTGTCTCTGATGGTATAGGAGTGCGTTAGTGCCTATGGCATTGACAACTCGCACACCTGGAAAGGCTCCATCAATCCTGAAAGGTTTATACAGGTTCTACAGCAACATATGCTCCCATCCAAGTCCATCAGCTGGTCTCCTTGGGCTTATGGACTGCTGTTAAAAGGTGATAACCGTGATAAACATGGCCCCGTCAAACCTTTTTTGACATGTATTGCTGCCATCAAATTCAAAATGACCTTACTGTTTCCTTAAAGTTGCACATTTTGGAAGTTTCAACATTGGATGTGTTTTTTTCATTGGATTTATGAGAACTGAAAATCACTGTATTCTGTTTTACATTTTACACACCATCCTCATTTTTGGGGAATTGTGGTTGTAATTTTTTTCAAATACTCATTTACCACAATTCACGTCTAGCTGATAATTACCTGGTACACTCAGTCTTAAAGTTTTATCCCTCACTGAAATCTGTGAGCTCACACATTCTAACAGAAAATACGGGTCCAGATCAGTTGTGTCATTTGTCAAAAATTAATTCCAGTACATCACAGTTGTTGGAAGACTGCCACTGCCAATTGTCATTCCCAGTTGTGTCCATGAGACAGGAAATGATTCACATGGCTCATGGGCAGGTTGACCTTTAATGGGAAATCACATTGCTAGTAGAAGTCAGTGTATATGACAGAATGTTTGTGAGAAACAAATAATTAGTGTTGTAGGTTTTTTGTGTGTGTGTGTGTTTTTTTGTTTTAGTTTTTTTTGTTTTTTTTGGGGGGGGGGGGGGGGGGGGGTTCAATCCAGCGGTTCAGTGTGGACAATGGAGGACTATAAATACCTCGGAGTACATATAGACAATAAACTGGACTATGTTAAAAACACCTCTGCACTTGAGGCGGCTGAGTTCTTTCAACATTTGTCGGTCAATGCTGTCGGAGTCTATTGTGGCCAGTGCCATCCTCTATGCTGTTGCATGCTGGGGCAGCAGGTTGAGGGTCTCGGATGCCAACAGACTCAATAAACTGATCCTCGAGGCCAGTAATGTTTGGGGATGGAGCTGGACTCCCTTAAGGTGGTGTTGGAGAGGCGGATGTTGTCCAAGATAAGGGCAATACCTTATAATACCTCTTAGACAATACCTCCCACCCACTCCACGACATGCTGGCCAGTCACAAGAGCGCGTTCAGTGAGAGACTGAGATTACCCAAATGCACCACTGAACAACACAGGAAATCATTCCTGCCTGTGGCTCTCTCTCTCTCCATACAATTCCTTCATCTTGTTGTACAGTACACAAGTACAATAGTTCCACCCTTTTGCACATCCTCTATAGTGAAAATAACAAATAACAAGTTTTACAATTTAAAGTAAAATGTCAATCATATCATATATTTAATCGCTGTAATATTGTGAATGTTTATAATTACATTAATTTAAATATATTAGAGCAATTTCTTATATCATTTAACTTTGCAATAAATTGTATTATTTAATTTAGTTCAGACTGTTACTGTTCTTATTGTCTTCCTTAAAGAATTAAGGATTAATAAGGTATTTTTGTTCTGATTCTTGCACACAGGATGAAGCGGCTTTTGCACAACTTCAAACTAATCATAACTAACTATTTGTTTTCATATAATATCTGCAAAAATGGAGCTCACTCTGTGCAAATATGTTCACACAGTATTCGTTTTGTTGTTAAATTCAGTGCACACAGGGTTAAGCTGTTTGTCTTTTGAGTTAGAGATTATTCTGTAAATTGTATATGTGAGTATATCTGTGGGAAACTTGTTTCACAAGTTTTCAACTGCTTAATTTGGACTAAAATTCAAACAAATGTAAAATGAAATAACATCAACATTTATATCTTTTTATTTGTTGAAACTGCCCACATGATGAAGCCTTTTAATCCTGGAACAAACTCAGACTGTCTGGGTTATCATCCGGCATGACCGGACACGAAGAGCTGCTTCTTCTGTTGGTGCTTTCCAAACATGGCCTTTGTGTCATACCCATTAGTTTATTCTTGCTGTGTAATTTGCATTATTGTCTCAGATTATCATTTTGTTTCTCTAAGTTTGTTAAAATAAACTGGTATTAAAAAAATATATTCTTAAAAAGTACCTTTTGTTATAGTAACGTGAAGGCCCATAAACTGGAGGGCATTAACACATGTGGCCTTGAGCGCTCACTCCTCTGGGGACAGAAATATTTTCATTATGGACAGAAGTAAAACCTGTTTAAAAATAGAAGGGGAGGAGGAGCGGGAGGGTGGAGCCCGGTTGTGACACATCTCATATCTGGGTAATGTGTTTGCTGGCCAGGTGATTTCACAATGCAAACTTGAATTCATGCGGCCGCAGTGACTCAGACAGCATGAGTGGCTCTATTGCAACTCACAAGATTCAAATCCCAAGATGTGAATCACACAGATTTAATGATATGGGCTCATAAAACCTTTGGCAAAATGGCGGGCGTGTTGTGTTGTGTATTATCTCAGAGTGTACATATTGTATATGCATGTGTTCATATATCGCTTGCACTCTGGATTAGATGGCAAACTGCTCTTTATTGTTTGAGTTATATACTTTTTCAGTGACATTAAACTGAGTCTAATCTAGTCTAGTTTTCAACACCATAACCTATTTTTCCAGATTTTATCCACACTAGTAACTGATATTTACTTATTTCCAGTGACCTGATGGCTAGAGGTTATTGCGTCAGAAAAAAGCAAAGGCTTATGCTCAACTGCTGGATAGTTTGTCACAAGGTCAGTGCATGACACAAAGAAAAATAAATGTGTCATGTAGCTGATTATTTCAGAGGCTTCAGTTGGTTTACAGTAAAGAAGGATTGTTTTTCATGACTTGTCACAGAGGTTACATTTCTCTGTTATTTTTGCTTGTAGCAGTAAGTTGTGAAAGCTTGCAAGGGATCTGAAAAATTGAAATGTGATGATAGGTTACAACACAATTAAATTTATATAGCGCCACATCACATTAGCAGTCACTTTAAGGCGCTTTTTATTGTAAGGTAGACCCTACAATAATGCAGAGAAAATCCCAAACAACCCTGTATGAGTAAGCACTTGGCAAAAGTGGGAAAGAAAAACTCCCTTATAACAGGAAGACACCAGCTCAGGATGGGGCAGCCGTCTGTTGCGACAGGCTGGGGGGGGGGAGTCATCATGGTGGTTGGAACAAAGCTGCAGTTAAATTTCCCTCAAAGGTCCTTTGTTGCATCTCTTTCCTCTCATTTCCTGTCACTTCTCATCTGTGATTGTTTGCAAAGGTTAAAATGTAGGAAAATAAAGTGTTTTGTTTACTTTCTTCTTTGCTGTAGCTAAATCTATATGTGCACAGTGACATCCAGGTCCAAGTGAAAAATTCCATGTTTCTATCATCAGAATAAAGATGTTTAAACACTTGCACAGTCTAGTTAGAAGCATTGCTTCATTTCCCTGTTTATTATTTGTTTTTATTATTTCATGAGGGAAATAAAGATGTTAATCTGCCTTCACAAAGGAAGAAGGTTTCTTGGGGTTTTTTCCACATAAAACAAACAAACAAAATTATGTTTTTAAGGTCAACACCCTTCATGCTCTTTTAATTTAGTCAAATATAGTACAGATGTTCCAAGTAAATGTATTTAACTCTTGTGCAGAGTTCATTTTTTGTTACACTTCCAGCATTTGTGGGTCTTTAAAGTCAATATTCCATGTCCATGATTATTTAAGTAAAAATACTTAACAAATATTTACTTTATTCCCGTTCCAAACAATGCAGACCACATAATTAATATTCAGAATTGACCCTAGTTAAAAAGGTGACATTCATTTTTTGTATTTTTGTCATAAACAGAAAAATCTGTTATAACCAAGATATGGGTGAAAAAAAAAACATGTTTATCTTAAGCAGAGTTCAGAGTTCAGCCCAGTTGAATAGTCTATTCGTGCCAGCCTATAAAAATATCTGTGTTGTGTTGTGTAAGTGCTTCTTGTACTTGATGATGTGTCTTCCTGCCAATCTTTCACACACACAATGCAGCTGTTCTTTTGAATCTAACAGAATTTAGATTAAATCAGGGAGCATCTCCTGTTTTGAATTTCTAAATGGCATCTAGGGTGAAAAGTTGGCTCATCTCATAGTTCACTGATGCTTCTTCAAACTCAGTTTCAACACTCTGAATTGATCTTGTTGCTACAGCACCTGGTTGAGCCGGTGGGCTGTCTACTGAAGGTTGGAGTCCTTGTTGTAAGGTTCTGGGTTTGGAGTCCGTTTCCTGTGTGTTGACATGGAGGAAACAAGCAGTAATGACTGAGCAGGCGACAAAGGACCAGGGTAGGACATTTATACACATGATAATGAGGTGAGGGATAAACAGCTGGGAGACACAGCGGGAGAACATCAGGAATACTGAGAAGAGGGAAGTTAAACTAGACAGTGCAGACAAAGGACTGACAAAACAGCAAGTAACTAAACATGAAATCAAAGACAAAATCATGACAAAGCAATGCAAGACAGAACACAGAGACATGAACAGACATGAGAACATTAGAGAGGAAAGAGATGTAAACTAAAACCAAGATAGGAGCCAGGGGCTTAAAACCAAAGAAACATCATTGAATACTGCAACAAGGCCCAAAACTCAACACTCTGTGTCCTGGACTCAGGAACCCTAACACTATCCAGTAAGGTCAAAAGGACTCCCTTCTTCCTCTTCATCATCTTCCAAATCTTCTCTCCCATCTAAAATCCCTGAGCAGAAAATCTTCTTCAAGTGTCTTCATCAAATAAATAGCTCGACACAGGAGAAGCTATTTACTCCCAACCCCAATTTACAGCTGGGTACCTCTACACTTTCATCACCCACGGGTCCAGTGGACCCAAACAACACATTTTTCATTTCAGGTCAATTTTATTTATAGCACCAAATCACAACTGTCGCCTCAACAATTTTCTATTATACAGTAAAGACCCTACAATCAGACGACTTACAGCTGTCTTAAAGCAAGCTCTTGGTGAGAGTGGGAAAGAAAAACTCTGTTTTAACAGGAAGAAACTTCTGGCATAATCAGACATAGGAGAGAGCTGGAGTTTAAAATTAATTACTGTATAAATAAATGTGTGAAGCCAGTGTGAAGTCCCAGAATGCCACACAAAGGTTAAGGAAGCTGCTGTCAGTGTTTTATTTTAAAAGAAATACTCAAGTGAAGTATGAGAAGGACAAGGCTGCACTTTATTGTTTCGGTCACTTCCTACAAGTGTTCAGAACAAAATTGAAAATATTTTGTTTAATGTAAAGCTCAAAAGCCAAACAAATTCTGTTTCAATGCAACACAAGGACATTTCACTCAGCTCAGAGACTCTAGATTTCAACCCTGTGACCTCTACCTCAACTCAGCGACTTCCACTCTGATCTTCTTTGCATTTTCATTAAAGCTTTTTTTTCAAGGATGATGAATAGCGCAGGTTGAAAATAGCATTGCTATGTTATTCCCCTGACACAACTCGCTTTCATTAAATTACACAGTTACATAATGTCCGGATGGCAACTCACAAGGTCTGCTTGACAAAAACAATTTCATGTGGTTCTTAGATAAGACAGAAAAGATGGAAAACAGCCCACAACATGAGAATTCATGACTAAATGTCAAAGCAATAGACCTCATTTTATTTAAAATCTAATGAAAGTAGAAGCAAGAATGCAAATGTTGAAAATTATATAAAGAATCTTTTTAATCGTTGCGTAGCACAGCAGGGAAAAGCCACACTGTTAAAGTAAAAACATGTAATTTTTCTGTTGCACACAGCTCTGGTATGTTGTTTCACGGTTAGATATGTTTTTATTAGCTGAACATCGCTTTGTGTTTCTCTCTAAATGGACCTGGAAACAACTCCTTGTAAAAACAATATTGCAACATCAGTTGCAACAAGCCCTCTATACTTAGATGCTCTCCTTTAGTAGCAGGCTGTGCGTGGGCTTTCCCAGCCCCAGCCAAAGTGTTTGTGTAGCTGGCTGTGTTTATTTACTCTGGTCTGAGGGTGAAGACTACCAGGCTGTGCTGCGAAGCGTGTCCCAGTCCAGCACGCTGGGTCCACTTTTAGTTTGCCACCACAGGAACAAGACAGGCGTTGTGCCGCCTGTATTTTGGGGCCCGGGGTCCAGGCCAGCGGTCACTTTCAGCAGCCCAACCTGAGGAACTTCTGGCCTTTAGCAAAGCATTGTGGGCTTTGAGAGTACACGATTAACAAACAGCCTGACCAAACATCAATCAGCACTCGCTAAAAAAAGAGATTCCCAAGAGAGAAGTGTACAAGGGGTTGGTTCAGGGCAACTTGACCAACCTGAAAGTGAAAAAAAAAGTCATATCCACGTGAACCTTGTGCACGGTTTCAGGTTTACTGGGCTCCGTTTCCACAGAAAACACACTTTGACTTGTTAGTCCTGACCGGGAGCATTTATTTCTCCATGTCTGACTGCTAATAAAAGTAAGTGTTAAATAAAGTCAAACTGCCATGATGAGTATGCTTTTCAAGGTGCAGCTCTGTTCCCCCCACATGAGGCCGGCTGTGAGTTCCAGCGATGCACAGAAACAGCTCAGAGTTAAAGTCTGCTATATTTTTGGAGGCTACTGCTCATAGTTTTCTCTCATTCCATAGTTTTACCTCATAAATCCTCTCAGAGGAAGCCTATTGGAAGCCTAGTTGAGTTGTTGTACAATATCCTGACATTATATAACACAGTATGTGATGTAATCCATAAAATGCAAAGATTTCCCCTATATGGACATGGCATTGAACCGAGCTTTCAAGTAATGTTGCAATACATAAATAACGTGATGTTCGGTGGCTTGTTTTGACACTGAGTGTACTGCATATGTCACCTAACTCATCGAAACTCACACCGGAATAATCGTTCTTTCCTTTTGGAGCTTTATCCACTAACTGTGAAAACTCTGACTAATAGAGTTGACTTCCTTGCGTGTTGAACATCAACACACAAGGAAGTCAACATCGGCGTTGCATGTGAAATCATTTCTGCTGAACCTGCTTGTGTAACATATGTTTTTGTTCCTTCTAATTTCCTTCAAAACCAAAGGCAGGTTGCGTACAATGTCATGCTTCAGGAGAGTACCAGGGAATTTGGACAAGATTTTCCCCTTCAAACTCTGAATCAGAGGCGTTGAGTCCCTACGCAACTGCATTCATCATCTTCAGTGCAATCCCTTCAGAATTTTAAGCTGGGACAAAGAAGAAGTGAGAAGGCCTGATTTTGTCTTCCTCCCCGAGAAGAGGGCTTCATATCGTTACAGAGCAACAGAGCGGTTTGTCAGTATTACTTAGATGAGTGCACATACACTATAATGATACATGTAATGCAATTTATCAAAATCTAATTATAGCTGGAGGACTAAGACTGATCCAACAGCTTCAATGTAATCTTAGAACATGTAGGCTAATTTAATGCTGGATCTGGGAGCCAAATCACAAGTTCGGGGAACTGCTTTCTAGTTTTGCTGAGATTTACAGTGATGTCTGTATTTTTTTCATTTATTGAAACTAACAGAAACTACAGTAAAATTAATTGGCAGTCACTGCTGGGAGCACCAGTCATATGTGCTTTGACTCACCTTTTTGTTGCACCACCTTAATTTCTCCAGAAAAACCACAAAATTACAGTGCAGGAAAGATGCAGAGCAAGCATGGTTTCTATGAGCCATAGCAGCATCTCTCTCTTTTTTTTATTATTGTTATAATGCTTTTCTACTGTATTTGAGCACACACACACACACACACACACCCTCAAATGAATGCACCAAGAGCTACCTGGTATTTAGTATTTTACCCAAGGATATTTCCCATGCAGACTGGAGGAGCCCACTTTACCTCCTGAACTACAGCCGCCCCAACTGGTGATGATGGTGCAGTGTGATCTTTTGCACACTGGTCTAAAATCTCATACAAGTGCTACTCAGCGTTGCAAGAGACAAAGGACAAGCCTTTTGGGGGGTGTTTTACTCCTACACTGTGTTGCAAACTCCGAACAAGACATAACCAGGACAAAGACATAAACAAAAAGAGCACAGACATGCATATAATATGTAAGGAGTTTTCCAACCATATTCCCACCATAAAGCACTGCATGAATTCATGTGTGATGGGGTGAATGAAGCTTGTGATTAAAAAAAGTACTTTGAGTGCTCAGTCAGAGTAGTGAAGTGTTATTTAAAGTAGCCTGAATGTGTCTTTGCTTGAAATAGAAATGCATATGTTTCTATGTTCCGGTAATTTTCTAATAACAGTTCCAGACGGAAGTGCTTAATTTGCCTAATTATGAAAATACCAAGCCACCAATAATTACAAGTACACAGTTAAAGGTCTTGGAGGTTTAAAACCCTTGCAACACGTT
The DNA here is from genome assembly GCF_036321145.2 of Pelmatolapia mariae. Lineage (NCBI taxonomy): Eukaryota > Metazoa > Chordata > Actinopteri > Cichliformes > Cichlidae > Pelmatolapia > Pelmatolapia mariae. The sequence continues at coordinate 37,695,484 of NC_086240.1, forward strand.
GAATAACGCTGTTAGGGGAAGTGAGAGAACATTCCTTGAGAGGGCAGATTTTTGAGCTCTAATCCTGAACGAGACGGCTTCATGGCTTCATTGTGTAAAAAAAAAACAAAAAACGCAGCAGCGACCAAATAAAACAACAGAAATCTCTTTTATCCAACCACTAGGCCTAAAGGACTATCTCTCAAGTGTCTGACAGAGAGAAACTCGATGATTCATGAATCCAGCTACAGGTTGCTGAGCATGCAAACAATAGTGTGCACGCCCACTTAGAGCAGACCTTGTATGTTTTTCATGCTTATGTGGAAAGTTCAGAACTGCAGCAAAACAATAACAGAGCAAATCTCCAATCCCCTCGAACAGTTTCCCCTTTTTTTGGGATTTTGGGTTATTTCGTCGAAGCTACTGTATGATGTAATGCAGAGGTGCATGTTGCCTAAGCAGAGCAAGCATAAACAGGCATTTGTGAGGGAAAGGAGAACTGTCTTTGGTGGAAAATTTGCAGTTATGATATTCTGCTCTACCTTCAGATGTTTATCTCGATCGTTCAGCTGAATCATTTTGACAAAAACATCTCGTTCCCAGAAAATGATTTAGCTGATGAAACAGAGTCTTTATTCCTAAACAAACCTCCTACATAGTCGGAGGATTGCAAGCGTCTTTGTGTCTCCAGCACACACATAACTAGCACACAAATATCAAAATGTAGTTTTTGTTTTAAAAAAAGGTGCCTGTTTGAGCGCAATATTTCATGTTTATAGATTTTTGTAGTTACGTTTGTGGTTGTGTTGAAAAGTCAAACTTGTTCTTTGATCCCAGCCTTTTATTTCAAGCTACAGATGGCCTCCGTGCATGTCAGCATGATGAGATGTGGGTTATTTCAAGTAAAATCAAAAGAAGCGACGTTTAAAACATCCAGCCGCCTCCATCTGCAGTCGTTAAAGCTAAAATCTATGAAGTATTAATCATTTATGCAGAAGAACTTCTCAGGACTGCAGCTTGCATCTTTGCATGCTCTGAGTCTTCATCTACACCAGGGGTGGGGAACTCCAGGCCTCCAGGGCCGGTGTTCTGCAGGTTTGAAATGTGTCCTTGATCCAACACAGCTGATTTAAATGGCTAAACAATCTCCTCAACATGTCTTGAGGTTCTCCAGAGGCTGGTAATGAACTAATCGTTTGATTCAGGTGTGTTGATCCAGGGTGAGATCTAAAACCTGCAGGACACCGGCCCTTGAGACCAGGACTTGGATACCCCGGATCTACACTGAGGAAAATATTTACGCCAGAATGACCAACTCTAAATAATTTGATTACATCCGTGTTATTTAGTTACATTTTAAAACATTAAATTTCATAGAATCTGGTCAAAATAAAATTTACTAGATTAGTATACATTCAGTTTATACCAAGCATAATTTCCTTCATTGTTAATTATTTAAATACATAAACCTCTGATTTTCTATTGCAAAATGATTGCTTCATGTTTATGAGGGCAAGCATGCTGACACCTATCTCTGCTGTGCCCAAGACTTTTATAGGTTAATAAGCGGCCTATTTTAATGTGATGAGTATCTGATAGCCAGGAGATTTGGGACGGTGAGGTCACAGACAAACAGACTCAGAGACAGCTTTTATAGCCCTGATCAGTGCTAATACCTGATGTTGCACACATACTTTTTTAACTCTGCACATGTTGTCTATATTTTATTCTATATATTAATATTTATATTTTATTATATATTTTTTTCTATATATGGTAATTATTTATTGTGATTTGATTGCCTTTCATCTAGCATTGATGTGGGAAAGTTCTCCAGTTTGACACTGTGACTGTGCAATGAAAATAAAGAGTTATACAGTTAGGACTATAATTTGTTAGGCAAAGATACAAAGTTTGTAGTTCTACCTCTGTACACCACTACAGATGTTGTTAAATCAAAGAACCAGCGTGTGATTGAAGTGCAGACATCAGCTTTAATTCAGTTTAATTTAAGTCACAGTCCCCCATCTTCAGAGGCTCCTAATTAATTGGACAACTGACTGATGACTGGTGAGGCCTGTTCCCTCGGTACTTCAAAAGAAAGTGACAAAGTTTTGAATTTGTGTTTTATAGCTTTTCACTTTAATTTCAAATATGAGGCCCCAAGAGAAGTCAGTTCAAGTGACGGAGGCCATCACTGAGCAGAAAAACAAACACAAACTTCTCAGAGACATAGCACAAACTTTCAGTCCAACAGGCCTGAAAGACCACAGAAAGCAACTTAAGTCTATAATAAGACAAGAAAAACAACTTCACAATATCTAACCAGGCCAAGAATGCTCTCGAGGAGACAGGTGAGTTGCTGTCAAGGTCTAAAATCAAATCAGTCGCTTTATGCGTGGAAATTCAGAGGATTTACAACAATGTGCAAACAGGAAGCCAGCATCGTCTGAAGCATACCACATTACCGTCAAAGATGGAGGAGGCAGTGTTACGGTGTGGGCACGTGTGGCTGCCGGGGGAACGGGGTTACTGGTGTTTCTTGATGATATGAGTGCTGATAGAATATTTAAAACGAGGTTAGTTTGTCCAGACTCCGAAATTGCTGTAATTACTAAAGAGCTTCTGTGAACCTTTGAAAAAACAACAACAAAAAAGAAAAAGAAAAAAACACTTCAATTAAAGCTAAAAGCCTGCACTTTGGTCACACGTGACTGTTGTGCTGTACAGAGGCAAAAAAGAAAAAGTCCAGCAAATTATGGAGCTAACCGTACGTCAGACATTGAGTTAAATAGTACAGGGAAAGAAGGAAAGTGCACTGTACTGTATATATGTGCCTACACATGATAGAGTATTTGGGTCATCGCCTGCCCCCTATGACTCAACTAGTTTTGCGCTGAGCAAATTACATATATGGTTTCTTTACAGGCTAGATTTCAAAATAAGATGCACTTTCTGGGCGGTGTTGACTATTGCTATGCTGCAGCGTTAAAGAAAAATTGGGCAATTTCGATAAAGTTGCCCAAGTCAAAAATCTGCATGACGATTTATTGCATTACACTAAATGATTACCGACAGCCTACTTAACCTCGCACTCTTCAAACAGCACATCTGCAAACATTCATTGTGTTATCCTTCCTACTCTCTTCCTCCCACCAGCCTTACAGGACTCACTGTCTTGCGACCTTTGGCCTGACAGGCCATAATGTTCCTCTACTGTTTTTCCAGCAGGTGTACTTCCATCTTTTAATCTCCTCATTGTGTTCCAAGTCCTGAACAACCTATTTTCTTAATTGCCAGACTTGATCTGGATTACAGTGAGGGCCATCAGGAGGGTTTAGGTTGGGGTGAGAGGTGCGCGTGGGTGTCCCAATCTCCAGCGATCTATTCAGCTAGCACTGGATAAATAAAATGAATATGGTCAGGCCCACGCAGGTTCTGATGCTGTGCTGTTTAATAAAGGGGGGAACATTGGTTGGTTTTGTGAATCTGGCTTTTAAAAGCTGAGGATGTTAGCATGTAGGAGGCAAAGAGGGTCTTGCAGGAAGACTCAGTTCAATACTGTGCCACCAAGAACTGGGGCACATTTAATCTGAAAATCTGCTGCGGTTTTCAGGATGAATGACATGTTTCCTTGAATGAGTGTGCACCCTGCTGTGCAGGGGCATCGCAAAAGCAATTTCTATGTACATTTTCTATCAGAATGTGGCTGTGTTGAAGCCTACTTAATGAATCAGCTACGACAGGTGCACCAGAGTGTGCTACTGGGGGACAGCGGACCTTTAACGTTCGACCACCTTTGGAGCATTAACAGCATTCAGTTTGTTACAGATGTTTTAATATTGTCTGATTAAAAATTAGATTGTTGGTGTTAACTGTCCTGAGTGCAGGTCATTTGATTTCACTGTGAATACATGTGCTGGAATGACGATAAAAACCTTGAGTCGTGAATCTGACTTTCCACCAATTGCTCTTAGAACTGAAGAAGCTTCCTGGATGAGAGGTGAAACCAATGACTGTAGAAAACATCAGAAAAAATCTTTTATACAGTCATTGGGTGAAAGGTCTTGAAGAAACTTAAAGAAGTCCAGATGCTTTTCTTTCCAAGCTCCTTAGACTACGATGACTTGGATGACTGAGAATCTTCAGAGAGATCTTTAGTCGTGAATCTTATTGCTCCTAATTACAGAAGTTGGCTCCAGTGTTTCTAAAAACGATCTCTCAAAGGAAAATGTCTTGATGTGTGAAGAGCACAAGAAACAGCACAAAGCTGCTGCTTGGAAGGACAAAACTGCACCCTCCAATGTTTCATTTTTATGTATCTTTAAATTAAAAAAAAAATGACAAAAAACATTAAATAATCGGATAAAACAGCTTAAACAAAACTGTGACTTCTTGTTGTTCGCTAACACTGACACCAGATCAATAATCCTGCAGAAACTAATGTGTTTCCCCTACAGCAGCTACGCCTATTATTTTATTTGTTTGTTGTCAGATTAAAGCGAGGGCGGTCTTCACGGCAGGTAAATGCCTGCAAAATTTTCAAAAGATGAATCATTTTGAAATTTTAATGTGACACAGCATAGAAGGCTATCATTATAGAGACAGCCTGCAGAAAACCTGTCGTGAAGCTGTAGGACCTGAGCAGTTGAAGTCTGTTCCTGTGCCTTTAGATGAGAAGGTGGTATATGGGTAAATCACGGGCGAGTGCCAGCATGTGTGTGTCTGTGTCATCTGTTATTACTAGAAACAAACCTGAGGACAGCGACAGAGTTTTGACTTAACTTATTCAACAACTTTTCCCACCGTACTTACTTGCCAGCTTTCATCGATTTGGAAGAGTGCTATGATGTAATTCTACATAAACTTCACTGTTCGGACTCGTCTTCTCTCCTGCCCGAGGACCTCTCGCTGTGACAATGCCAAGTCTTTTATTTCCCTTCATCCAGCAGCTCTCCAGCACCATCTGTGTCAGACTGCCGTCATGACGCTACTGGGCTGCTGCAATAAACATTTACAACCACAAGGTGTCGTCATTGAGCAGTAAAAGCACTCGCTTGCTTTCTCTGTGTGTATTTAAATATCTATTCATATATAAACAGAGAGGGTTTGAAAAAAAAAAAGCTATTAAGAGATTATAATAAAATAAAAAATAGACCCACAGATGATGAAGGAAAAAAGAGGTCTTGTTAAATCCTATTACTTGGCCCGAGTGTGCAACTCCATAAATCAAAAATCAACTAAAAGATCCAGCAGAGTAAAATCAAAGATCACTGGTGTCAAATAAACTCCCTCAGACGCACAGACATACACACAAAGCGATATATGCTGCAGTGGCACACCCCATTTACTATTCTTTTGACTTGCAAATGACAGCTGCTCTTTTAAGAAGACTTTCATTGTGGCTGTGAGTTGTGTGGGTGAGTGGGTGGGTAGGGGTTTGCGGGTGGGTACCGTGCAGATATGTGTAACTGTATTCTTATACGACAGTGGGTGGGGTTTTCAAAGGGTTAACCAGGTGTTGCAAATGTGTACTCAGAGCTTTATAATTAATTGAATAAATAAATGTCAGTCCAGCAGCTCACCAGGAGCCAAGCTGTCATAAAAGGACACTTTCAGGAGTGTGTCCACCTGACCGAAAGCATTTGTGCATAAATGTTTACTGCTGTGTTAATCAAATGAGCATGAAAATAACGCAAACAAAACATCCACAAGTGGTGACTCAGTTTTGCTCTCCAGGATTTTACCTTTTGGTTTCTGTCTTCTAAAAAAGCCACTCAGGAGCTGCTCAAGTGTGCATCAAGTGCATCAACTGGAGTTTTTTGAGCTCAACTTGAGTTTCGCAGTGTTTTGAACCTGCTTCTTCTCCACCATCATCACAATGACAGTCAATTTTTTAGAAGTTAGAAACATAAGGCCCAGTTTCTCAGTGTATGAGCCCCCGACTTCAAAATAGACCTCTTCTGCTCATCTCAGGATGATGCTTATTTACCTTAAACTGGGTTTTTATAAAGCCAAGTTTCTTCTAATTATCTGCTCCTTCCACACAGATGTTGTGCCTGAGCTGACCACATGACCTTACAACCACACTACATCCCACCTGCACACAGACTGAGCTCATTATTCAAAATCCACCACCGTAACAGTGTTCATCTGACAGAAAATAAAGAAATTATAACAGCTCCAATTTAAACCGGCTTGCGTTGTTCTATTTAAAAAAAAAAAGAAAAAAAAAAGAAAGAAACATATGTCTTTGTGATTGTTTCAAAGATGCCGTAAAAACTGCACATTTATTGGCTTTGAAGATCATTTCCTTTCCCATTCCTCTTTTACAGTGGCAGTACCATGTTTCGATGTGCAGCGCACACCGCTGTGGGTAATGGTATCTGTGTGTTTCCCCCACGAAGTCATAATGTTTCACAGTTACCTCACATTAAGATCTATTCTTTCTTCAACAGCACTAGTGTGCCACTGGTGAATAAAACCCTCAAGAATCTCACTATTTTCAATCTGAGCAAGTAGGAAGGTAAAACAGAGAGATAACAGCACCACCTACAGAATCTCAGAGAGAAAATTCAAAGAGAGGGCCACAAAGTTTGGATAAGGAACAGGTGACTTTTTCATAGTGTGGGACAGAAAGCGCCAAGAGGTGTGACTTGAAGGAAACAGAGCGAGGAGCATCATGCGTGCCTTTGTACATCCCAAGACCTACAGCATGTCTAAGTTGCGATATATGAAATGATATTTCTTACTTATGTTACACTTTCGAAAATTCAGTTTCTATAACATCAGTTTATTTTCACATAAACCTGCCATAGGCATGTTTATCTATCTGACCACTCATGAGTGCGCTTCAATCTGTGCGACCTGCGTACGACTGAAGATGTCTTCAAAACAATACTAAAATGAACAAGGAGCTACAATCGTCATAAAAAGCTAACACAGAACAACAAATGATCCGAGGATGAAAATAACCCTCCACAATGAGATTCAGATTCTCTTCATCCTTCACTATGAATCATGACTATTCATCTGAGCAGAACACTGGTGCTTTATATCCAGTCCGTACATCATACCACAGAAGCACCAGTGAATGCAGAGCTGCATTTACAGTAGCGTGCTGCTGAAAGGCTGCTTCACTCAAAAATGATGGATTATAAATACAAATGAAATCAGATTCATTCCTTTGTCTTTTTATTACCTTTTTATTTCAAGAAGACCAAAAAATGGGTGCTGGAATATGAAGAAGAGTCTATCGAATCTTTATCGTCATTCCTAAGAACAAATAGGAAATTAAAGAAGAAAGTTCATCCCTACTTTCTCCAGGTTTTTCTTTTCCTCTAACCTCTGCAGGCCAGTCCTTCTGGCCACATCATCGCCCTGGGGGTGGGTTTACACAAGGTAACTATCGCGTGTGTCGTGGACTACGGGTTACGCGTATTTGCATGCCCACATTTTACAAGTGTCTTCACATGAGAAAATGTTTGTGTGCTCAGAATCCATTTGCATGTGTGCGTGCCGTCCACACCTACTGTCACGATCAGTGTACGTCCACTCAAGCTGGGTGGGTACCAGTGTGGAGATGTTACTGTAGCCATGAAATTTTGTATTTCAATTAACCAATAAATATGTTTAAACTTTAATTCTCCAGCTCTGCCCTGACCTTGTTGGATAAAAATACTTTATATTTATAACATTTCTTGAAGGGAAATTCATCACATGCATCTAACCAATGAAAATGCTTCTGACGGCTCATCTGTCAAAGCTGTCCATGGGCTCTCTCAAATGGAGAGCATGTGTGCATCCACTGGTGAGTATCCATCGCCTCCTCAGTCTTGGCTGCTATTGATTTTCTTTTGTCTGTGACAGCCGGGACCTGGTGAGCAGAGAGGAGACATTTTCTAGGAAAGGAGCTGCTCCAGCACTCCATCTTCTCTACCTGCTGCTGCTCAATATTTAATGCACTGCACCCAAGCTGCCCCAGGAAGGAATTCAAGTTAAAAAAACAAACAAACAAAGAAGCTCAGTTTCCTTTTTAAACCATGTCTGTTATGTTGGGGTTTGTTTCATGAAACAAACAGTCGCATTGCTGAGGATGTGGAAAAATGCAAAAGAGAGCACGCTTTAGCATTAAATCACCCCAGCATAATTCTTTACAGCTTAACAAACAACCCAATGACAAACATACTGTATTTGTGTGAATTGCGCACAAAAATCCAAGTTTGGGAAATTATTTTGTCCAAAACAGTGATTTATTCAGTGACTCTGAAACATCTTAACTAGTCCTATCAGCGTTAATCTCGTTGAAATGACATTAACGCCATAACCGCGTTAACGCAGCAAATCTCCATTAGTGAGTTAACGCAGATCACGGCGCTAATGCGTTAACGAGCTAACCGCGCTAACGCGTTGACGCCGTGCAGCCCCATGCACAGGGCGATCCGAGCTAACTCGCTATCGGAGATTTTCCGTGTTAATGCCGTTATGGCGTTAACGTCATTTTAACAAGATTAGCGCTGACAGCACTAATCTTAACCTTTGAGAAATTTCATGTCCCATCCATCCATCTTCTGCTTATCCGGGTCAGGTCGTGGGGGGAGCAGCCTAAGCAGAGAAGCCCAGATCTCCTTCTCCCCGGCCACCTCCTCCAGCTTCCTCTGGGGGAACACCAAAGCATTCCAAGGCCAGCTGAGAGATACAATCTCTCCAGCAAGTCCTATCCTGGGTCTGCCCTGGGGCCTCCTCCCAGTGGGACATGCTCAGAATAGGTCATCTAAGAGACGCCCAGGAACCATCCTTGTCAGATGCCCGAACTAGCTCAACAGGCTCCTTTCAATATGTAGGAGCAGCGGCGTTACACTGAGCCCCTCCCGCATGCCCAAACGCCTCACCCTACCTCTAAGGGAGAGGCCAGCCACGCTTCAAAAGAAATCTAATTTCCACCACGTGTATCCACGATCTCGTTTTTTTGGTCACTACCCACAGCTCGTGACCATAGGTGAGGGTACGTAGATCAATCAGTAAATTGAGAGCTTCACTTTTACATTTAGCTCTCTCTTCACCATGACAGACCGGTACAACATCTACATCACTGCAGCTACAACACCAAACTGTCTGTCCCACTCTTCTCCCATCACTCGTGAACAAGACCCTGAGATACTTAAACTCCTCCACTTGGGGAAGGAACTCGTTCCTGACCCGGAGTGGGCACTCCACCCTTTTCCAGCTGAGGACCATGACCTCAGATTTGGAGGTGCTGATTCTCATTCCCACTGCTTCACACTTGACTGCGAATGATTCCAGTGCAAGTTGGAGTCCTTCACCCGATGAAGCCAACAGAACCACATCATCTGCGATTCTAAGACCACCCAAGTGGAAGCCTTCCGCCACTTGGCTATACCTAGAAATTCTGTCCATAAAAATTATGAACAGAATCTGTGACAAACAGCAACCCTGGCGGAGTCCATCACCCACTGGAAACAAGTCCAACTTATTGCCGGCTATGCAGACCAAGCTCCTGCAACAGTTATATAAGGATCGAATGGCCTGTATCAACGGGCCAGACACCCCATACTTGAAGCACCTCCCATAGGATACTCAGGGGGACACGGTCGAATGCCTTCTCCAAGTCCACAAAACACATGTAGACTGGTTGGGCAAACTCTGATGCATCCTCAAGAGAATAAGGAGCTGGTCCAGTGTTCCACAACCAGGATGAAAACCACACTGTTCCTCCTGCATCCGAGGTTCGACTAACAGATGGACTCTACTACTTTCATATGTATGAGTCAAAAATAGGTCCTTTTTTCACTGCTGCTACACAAGACAAAGACTGAACTGGGGTCATGAATAAATTATTTTGTTAAATTGTGGTGAAAAAAGGTCCTGAAATGAGTGCAGTTCAGGCTTCTCAAGACAAAGCAGAGCTACCTGCCGATTCTGCCGTGCAGGACTAAAGGTTGGTAACTTCTAACCCTATGTCCTCCTGCTCTAGTATTTATAATGTTACATTAAAAATAACTCGGCTCTTTGCATCGTAAACATGCTGGTGGTCACTGTTCATACTTGATCTTCTTTCTTCTTCTTTTGGCTGCTCCCTTTAAAGGTCGACACAGCAGATCGTCTGCCTCCATCTCACCCTATCCCTAGTATCCTCCTCTGCCACACCAACCCTCTGCATGTTCTCCTTCACTACATCCATGAATCTTCTCTCAGGCCTTAACCTTTTCTTCCTGTCTGGTATCTCCACACCATTTGTACAATATATCTATTATCCCTCCTCTAAAAATATCCAAACCATCTTAGCCTTGCCTCTCTAACTTTGTCTTCAGCATTGCTTATAAAGCCTTGTTATCATTTATCTTTCAGTGCCATAGAGCTGCCTTGAAAACATGCAGTGGAGCAATTCAGGGATATTTTTCTTCAATAAAAATACAGAGAGAACAGCATTTTTTTTCTTTTACAATATCTTCAGGCTGTTTGAGTACAGTGAGCTCATTGTTGTGTTCAAGAAACCACATTGAGATGATCTGAGCTTTGTGACATGGTGCTTCAGCCGTCAGAAGATGAGTGCACTGTACTAATAAAGGGATGAACACAATAGGAATGTTCAGGTAGATTGTGGTGTTGAAAAGATACTCCGCTGGTACTTAAGGGCCCACAGTGTGCCAAGAACATATCTCAACACCCTGACACAACGCCGCTTGATAAAAGGCAGGATAGACCCACGTTTTCATGTTCTTTACGCCAAATTCTGACCCTACCATCCGAATGTCGGAGCAGAAATCGAGGCTCATCAGACCAGGTGAAGTTTTTCCAATCATCTGGTGTTTAATTCAGGAGAGCCTTTGAGAAGTGTAAGCTCAGTTTCCTGTTCTTAACTGACAGAAATGGCACCTGGTGTGGTCTTCTGCTGCATGTCTACATGCCTAAATGCACTGAGTTGCTGCCTTGTGATTGGCCGATTAGATATTTGCATTAAGGGGCAGTTGAACAGGTGTGCAAAACATCTGATAAAACCCTACATTGTCTGAAAGCATAATTGCCTTTTTTTTTGTAAAGCAGGAGTGAACATGTTTGACCTGGGGGTTTTTTTTAAACAAAAAAGGGTTTTTTTTGTCTTGTCCCATTAGTTTATCAAGAAATACTCCACAAATATAAAAAAGTATTTGTTTAAAGGCTTCTTCCTCAACCTGCATTTGCAGTCCATGACAGGGGTTATTGACGATGAACTTCCTTGCGGTGCAAAGTCCAGGTAATAAATAAATAAATGCAAAAAGGCTGTGCAGTGCAATTTAGCGCAAATATAATCATATCAATGCTGCCAAAGCATTTGCTTCCTTGTACTCTGAACATGTCCTACTTTTTTCAATATGCCTCGACACAGTCACGGGAAAGCTGTGTAAAGAATCACAGAAATTTTATGTCATGACAACATGCATTTAAATTGAAGTTACTTGGTGTGCATGTCCCTGTTTAACAGGATGCCACAGCACATGTGTTGAAATCAGGGCGTGCGCTACACTAACATGAAAACACTGAAAACTTTTCTTTCTCCAATCCAGTCTATTCATTTCAGTGAGAAAGTGAGACAAAAAACAAACTGCAGCAACTTTATCCTGCTTTTATTCACTTCATCAGAGCATATAAAAAACTTTCATACCATTACAAACACTGATCCTTGAGAACTTTAAGTTCTGTCATGCTTGAAAAATAAGGAATGCATACATCTGCAAAAAGGAAAAGGAGTGGGGTGGCTGAGGTGGGCGGTGATATCCAGCTATGATGATAATGCTCTTGTCCAAAAAAGCAAACCTTTTCTAAGGCAAACAAGTAAGCTCTTTTCTGTATCTCCATGACTCATGTGTAAGCTGAGTGGTGTGGTTGTGAGTGGTACTATTTTGCCCAAGCAGAAGTGCAAAACAGAGGTGGCCATGGAAACTGTCGGCATCCAATGGGAGATGAGGATATGGGTGTGGCCTGACTGACAAGTCATTCTGCCCCGCTCACGTCCTGTATCTTGGTCAATTAATAACTTTCTTCGCGCCCATTCTTCTGCAGGAAGAGGGAGAGAACAAGGATTAAGTAGACGTTTCTAGAAAGAGATAAGACTGTCATGTGCTGAAAAGACTCGGAATGAGGAAGCTGTGTATATGGCACACTTAAAAAATGCCCACAACGTAAAGAAAAGCCATTTTACCTACAGTTGTTTAATCTTTTTTCACACTAGTTTGAGTCTAAACAATTTACCTCCAGTTAGTGTTTTCAATTTGATATCCAAATCCTGCAATGGTTCCAAGTTCCTGGTGCATTTCTCTTGAATCCCTCTGGGAAGTTTTTGGCACGCCAGCTTCCTAACACGTGTCATTTCACTGAGAGTCACGTTAATCTGGGCGGCAAATGCCACTTTCTCCTTTCACTCTTTGTCACTGAACAGGTTGGCTGACCTCTGTTTGTTTTTGTACACCTGCCAAATAGAGGTGGCCACCCAAGGTGCCTGAGCACATACGTTTAAGCTAGTTTGCGTAGAGCTGGAAGAGAAGAAGAAACCCCAGGGAAGGGTTCCCTAAATGAAGATCATACACATATCACCAGAGTAGGAGGAGCAGAGCAGTCTTCTAATTTAAGCACACTGATCACAAGAGTGGCCTGATTATTAATGGTTTTCATGGAGCAAACACAAACAGATAGAAATACAAAACACAGCAGCCTCGTAGTCACAGATCTGACCCACGGCTGACATCATCCGTAGGTGTGTGACTGGCTGGTGCGCGTCCTTAACCAAACTGCTGCACCTGTAGAAGCTCAGCGTCCTCATCACCCCTATTTGTGGTCATCTGAGCTATGCTGGACAGATGCACACATGTGCACTCTGAACTCTTAAAAAAAAAAAAAGAGCTGTGTTTATTCCTTTTATTCCAACTGCCTCCCAAAGAACGAGCTTGTTTTATGTTTATTATTTTTTTATGGTTTTTTTCCCTTTGTTTTCAGTGGGTGCGGTTATTGTGTGAGATGCTGTGAGGCTTTTCTTTTCTTTTCTTTGAGCTAAACTTGCAAAGCAACACCGAATAAACAGTGAAATTGCAACAGAGAAATAGTTTTGAAAAAGGTTAAAGGATAGTTTAGGCCTGCCACCATAAAAATCCTACATTTACATACTTTGTGACAACTGTCATACTGCCACACTGTAAGAGCACTTCTAGAGAAGTAACGCAGAATAAAATCATGAGCAACTCCCATAAAAAAGTAAATAAACATGATTGCTCCGTATTCACTGGAATGCATTCTCGAGCATAAACCATGCTTAACATGTAAACATTAGGCACATATATGGAAAAAAACCTTTTCTCTTTGACACAGTGCTAATGATGGCAGCCTCACATTATATTCCATTCATATTTTTCTCTTGGGATTATAAGATACAGGTTTGACACATGCTCTACCCAAAAGGTACAACAGGTTTTCTCTCATGATCCCGAGAGCTTAAACCATGAGATAATTTTCAGTTACCTCTCTCTGTTTTCACCTGTGATCTTTTGAGAGTGCTTCTTCTGGCAGGTGTCATTCTGTATATGACACAGTAACTCAAATGACCATTGGAGTTAACAGAGTCCAGGAAGAATTTTCTCACATGATTAACTGGACTGTGTAGCCATCACTGGAATGTTAAATCAAGAACTATAAAACTTTTAATGTAATTTTTAATATTAACAAAAAACTCTAATTCAGTGTTTAAATAAAGAGATGGGTGCCAGCGTGTCTTAAATGATCAATATAAAGTGAAAAAAATAAACTGTGTAAAAACAAAATGCCTTTTTAAACTTTATAACGGAATAACTTACACCGATTTGCTTTTTGGCCAAGTAGTCTAAGCTTCACATGAGCCTTAAACCATTAAAATTCTCCTTTGCAAATGTAAACTTGTTTTTTAATCAAGTTTAAGGCCTTAAAAAATCTGGAAGATTGGCTAAATCTTTGATGCACTTGAGAAAAATACCGTTTTCCTTATTGCTGTCGCGATAAACCATGATATTCCTCCGCCGCTTCCTATATTATACAATGGGGGGAGAGACGAACAACGACTCGGGCGGAGTGATTTAGTCAGGACTACACCCAAGCGCCTGTCCGGTTGCAGCGGCTCCTCTTCGTTGCCTAGACCAGAAGAAAGCCGGGACGTAACGGTGCCGGGGGGGTTTTGCTTGCTGGAGGCCCGTGTAACCACCGATAAATACAGCTTCCTCACAGTTTCTTCGTCATTCAAGAGGCGATCGTGACTTAGCTTACTTTTTTCACCTTAAAACTAATTTCACAAACATGTCCTGGCAAAGCTACGTGGACAACCTGATGGCCGATGGCAGCTGCCAGGACGCGGCCATTGTTGGATATGCGGACGCCAAATATGTCTGGGCATCTTTTGTCGGCGGTACCTTTGCCAACATAACGGTACGTATGTGCTGTACGTCGGTATTCCTAGTTGTGTATGCGCATAATGCACATTTTTGCATGTCGCTTATACGTTTGTCTGCATGCCAGGCCTTGTTGAATGGGGGATAAGCGAAGCAGTGTGGGTACACATGGTATCCGGTGGTCACACATAGGATCCACTGGCATGTGTGCGCCGTTGCTTTTCAACCTGTCGCCTGCAATTGCCACCTTTCTTTTCCCGCTTCTATTGTACGTCTACTATCTCAACGCTTAAGCCATTTTCCCTTTTAAAATAACTGTGCAGCACCGAAGAGCTCAAGCTAGAGATCATCGTTGCCGCGAACTCGAGCTAAAGCGGCTAACTTGGCTGCTAACAGTAACTAGCCGCATTGGAAAAGCTACAGTAATATAAGAAAATTAAACGGCAGTCCTATAAAACTATTGTATCCTGAATTAGTCATTCGCATGTTAAAAACTGCTTAGTAGTTTCGGCTACCATAAGCTTTTCCATGCAGACTAAGTCAGTGTTACCACTGATTAGCGAACTACACGGTTAGCTCAAATCGGGCCGGTCATCTCCCTCCCCACCACCATCATCCTCAATCATTACTAGCTAACGCTAACGGCGCAGGGTTGGCGGCGCTCGCACGCATTCCTTACGTGCTGGCGTTCCGTTGGTCCTTTTCAATTTTCCTATTCGGCTTCTGTGAATCTCTCCACCGCTACCGCCCATCATTTTTCCAAGATGGCGGACACGCTCCCAGTTTCTTATTCATTTTTGTCCATGGGAGCTAACCGAGACGTCTGGGCTCGGATCTCGGTTTTTTTCTCATTAGCATGCCACCCCGTGTTATGGACAGCATGCGTCGGATGCTCCTATTTTACAACAAATAAAACTCAGTCGACTGAAAGTAAAGCTAACTTGTTTAACAGACACATTCGGGGTTTTCCTCCATCCTCCATTTTGTCCGTTAAATTTATTTTGCCAGTCATCTACGTTTTTAATCGGGACTCCTCCGGTTCCAACGTGAATATAACGAAGATTTAGCAGTTCTGGCTGACTATTATAAAATGAAAACCCCGCTCATGTGGCGGGGACTGTGGTTTCGTTATCTGAGGTTAACTGGGAGTGCCCACTCGGAGCTAAGGAACGGCAGCGTTTTTCCTTTTGAAATACAGCAGTTTCCTTAATGGACTTTTTAACTTGTAAAAGAAGTCTGCTTTTACCGGCTGTCAACCAGCATGCCCGGTGGTTAAATTTGGTAAAAGGAATCCCGTTTTCATGAATACAGAAGGTTTTCAGGGGATCTGAAGTCGTTTTCATGTGGGGATGGCGGCTTTTCATTCCCGGTTGAAGTGACCAAATTAGCAACCCAGGCCTGGGCTTGTAGGTAGCCGCCATGCTATCGTTATCTTAGCCGGTAGACGTGCTTTGAGTTTGCCGTTTTCCCTTCCTGACTGTGTGCCATGACTCTGCACTTCTGGACTCAAGGGGCAACGCCTTTTGTTCTGCAGTTCGCTCCAAATAAAGTAGTTTGAGCAAGAAAATGTATATATTTTTTACTGTACTGAGTTTCAAAGAAAACAAATAAGTTGTCCCCAAAAGTGAAATATTAGCAGCTTAACGTTTTCGTCATTGCGGTATGGTCGAGATTTCAGGACTTCTCCACCGGTAGCATAAAGGAGACTCCTTGAAACAGACCATGTGCTTTCATCTGCCCTGGGCTGGATGGTCTCTGTATCAGTCTAAACACTGCCCTCTGTGCTAAGATGACTAATAAAAACCATTACACACTTCTTTTTTTTTTTTTTAAAAAAAAGGGGGGGGGGAGCACTTTTCAACAAGACTTAATCTTTTAATACGCATCTCTTTTAAAGAGAAACGTTATTTAAACATCAATAATGGAGTGTGGTTTGAAAATTTCCTTGACTGGGGTCGAGGGGGGAAAAGGACAATTTGTCAAAGATAGAAACTATGACCTCATACATTTTTAATGACTGAATTGTAAGCCATATTAATTAAAATATCCCATAGGTATATTTTGGGCCTCTTGCAGAGTAATACTTCATGATAATGGAAATTTGGCCTGGAGGTCTTCTGTAAAATACATTTTTATGTTGGTGCCTTAAATGGGTCCTGGTGCAGAACAAACTCTTAAGATGTACAGGTTAGTTTAGGATATACTTCCTGTTAGATGTTGAAACCCCCATTAACTATATATAGATTAAGGGAAATCATTACACGAGAGTCCAGCCAGCTCTGGACATCTTGTGTATAAATTCAGTCATAGTTGAATATTGTGCAGTAGTGGCAATAAATACTAATTCTACCCTCTTGTAATTTAAAAGCTGCAGATTAAATATGAATGCAAGCTGTGGGCACAAGGCTTTCACAGACTAGAGTTGGGCACACTTGTGCATTTATCATTAGAACTATTTTACTACAATAAATTCCAAATTATTTCAGTATGTTTCTCAATTTATATATTAAGCAATGATGTTTTTGTTGTGGAGGGACAGCAGATTCTGAGCTGAGAGGAGGCTGGGCAATTAACACTGGACAATGCAGCCATCAGCCAAATAATTTGAAACACTGGTGTCTGCTCAGGCTTTCACAATGTGTGCGTACCTAATTAAGTTGTTTGTGTAGCTCTTGCTCAATCTCGAGGCTTCACAGCACCCACATTATGGAGCAATACATGTGTTTAAATTGTGTTTGTGGAGAAACCCTCAAGTGTCTCCACATAAGCAATATTCTGCATTGATCTTAACAAGGATGTACCTGACCTCCTGATCTCTGTGCTTCCTCCTAGCCTGAAGAAATCGACGTGTTAGTAGGAAAGGACCGAGAGGGATTCTTCACCAGTGGGCTGACCCTGGGCAATAAAAAGTGCTCCGTAATCAGAGACAGCCTCCAAATTGACAACGACTGGACAATGGACATCCGAACAAAGAGTCAAGGAGGAGAGCCCACATACAATGTTTCTGTAGGCAGAGCAGCCAAAGGTAAGCATCAGGTATACTGCTGTTAGCAGCATTAAATCTTAAGTAGTTACACAGTAACCTGCTTTGAGTTTTACCATTTTAGTTTAGCTGTTTATTTTTGCTTTTAAAATGATATTATTGTCTTGTGCAAGCATGTGGGGTAGATGTTGACTGCACCTTTCCTCAATATATGACAGATGGGTGTAAAATGTCTGGATATTTCTTTCAGTGACGGTCGATAACGGGCCGCAGTTGCTTCCATGTAGAAATGCATATTCAGGTTGTTTGAGCTCAGGAAGTTCATATTCAGAGATTTATATGGATTTTCTATTATCTGCTATGACTACTATTATCCAAGAGTGAGTTTATTTCCCAGCTATAGTTATATTGCAGTTTAATTGGTATGGTTTACCTTTAACACTTTAAGACTAAGCAGCTTACAAATGAGAAAATCATAATCAGTTATGGTTTAGTAAAGTGTCTGTATGTTTACCTTTTTTGATATGTGAATTTAATCATTTTGCCTCCAGTTTATTCAGAACTTCTTACAGCTGCCAAAAATCGGAACAATTAAAGGGTATCATTTCTTTGTGGAAATGGTTTAAACTAGATAAATTCTTAAGCTTCAGCCTTAAATGTGACCATCAGTAGGTTAAATTTAAAGGCTTTTTAAAATGTATTTCTTGTCAGCTATAGCTTGTCATGGGTCACAACCTTGATAATATTTCAGTAAGCTGAAGTTGAGTCTTGAAGGACTTGCCTGAGAGTTGTCAGTTTTCATGTTGCCTGTGTGGGCCCCGATGTCCTGTCCCGCCCAATTCATGCCACAAGGTACTCTAGCTAACAGAGACTGCATCAGCAGTTTCTGGGCTCACTTTTGGGATCAGGATTTCTGGGAAATTCTTTCTGGAATGCATGCATCTTCCTCCTTTCTGGTTTAACACCCCCCCCCCCCTTTACCTTCAAATTCACAACCTGTTTTTCCCACTCGCTTCCACACTGTCCTAGTATTTGAGGCACATGAGGGTGTGGTTTTTTTTTTTTGTTTTTTTTTTTGTTTTTTAAACACATGTATTGAGGAGAGGTATGCCAAGCATGCTGCTGCATTAGTGATGGTTAATAGTTCCTAACTTCACTTTCTTGTTCTTTGCTGCTGTCATGGCGCATAATGACACATTAAACAGACTGATAGGAGCAGAAACAGCCATGAAATGCTAGGCTTTGTGTGCCCCACCCTCTTGGCCAAACAGCAGGTATTATTTGGATATTTTACTCATGTAACTAAAATGGACATAGAAGCTACTCTTGCAGCCATTTGACCTGGTAAACAAAGACTGACTCCCATCGGTGGCTAAAACACTGACTAGATTTTTCACACAGTGCATCAGAGAAAGCTTCCCAAAGAAGTTTGAAAGATAAACTTCAGCCTCTCTGCATTGAATTTGTTCATCACTGTAAAGGGACTTTGAACTAGTTTCAGAGTTCTGTGGTCTACGTTTAGCCGTTTAAAGTGTAGTAAAGCCTTGATCTGGCTTTTAGCTCCTGTTAAACCACAGCATGCTGGGAGAGCAGTGTCCTCTTAATAGTTTATAAAATAAACGATGCATGGAGTCTTTGTGGCAGTTTGCTATTGCAGTGGACTCTGTGCTAACTCCAGCTCTGTGCCTCTGCTTGTTTGGGCATCACAGATCTGACGACAAGGCTTTGCATGCATCCTTCACGTTTATTTTCCTGTTGCACTTACTGTCTTCCTAACTGTAACGTGACCTGTCGCCACCAGCAGCACCGATAAGAAAATGAATGTTGGAGCTCTGCGCAGCCTTCAGAGTTGAAGGCACCGCTCTGCTTTCTGTGCCATTGTCTTCCTTTTGTAGCCGTCTCGTCCGCCTTTGCCGCTTTAGCTCTGTGCTCTTCTTCTTTTCATTGTGTGATCTCCGCACCTTCTCTAAATGTCCCTTCTCTGTCTCTTTTCTTTCAGTCTTGGTCTTGGTAATGGGCAAAGAAGGGGTCCATGGAGGCGGATTGAATAAGAAGGCATACTCGATGGCAAAATACTTGAGGGATTCAGGGTTTTAGTTTAGTTTTGATGTAGCTTATGCAGTGTAGGGTTAAAAAAACAAATAAAAAACAAAACAAAGGAAAATTAAAAAAAAAAAAAGCATAAAATTTTTGGGGAAAAAAAACAAAGCAAAAAAAAATAAATCTGTTCTATCTAATGTTGAGCCCATGTTTCCCCCGCGTCCCCGAACGGTCCCGTTTAAACAACCCCAGGAGCATTTCTAAACGGCACAGGGTTCGAGCTCTGTCCCCATATTTGGCCGAGATGGCATTGAGTGTTATTCTTTTTCCAGCCCTGCAATCAACATGCCTGTTCATTTTATTTTGTTTCTTTTCCTTTGTGTACTCCAGCATTGGTTATTGTCATGGGGAAGGAAGGTGTCCATGGAGGGCAGCTCAACAAGAAAGCATTTCAGATGTCTGAGTACCTGAGGAAGTCCGGATACTAAAGCAGCCTGTACCCAGCTACCTAGCAGCTCACCCTTACCACCCTGTTGCATTTCACACTACTTCCAGTCCTAGTTTGTAGTTTTTGTTTTTCTGCCTTCTCTTCTCCCCATTTGTTATCTCTCTTTGCCGTGTGGGTTTTTTTTTTTTTTTTTTTTTTTTTTTTTTGGTCATTACCCCCCAACCCACTCATCCCCCCCCACCCCCCCTCAAAGCACTTGCTCTGTGTACTCTTTAATACCCCTCTAAGCACTCTTGAGTTGATCCATAGCAAAGATGAGCATGTTGCTAACAGGATGTCATGACAAATTTGTACTTAAAGACCAGCAAAAAAAAAAATTCTCGCTGAACACTCACAGGTTAAGGCTTTAGTGTTTAATTTGAAGCTTATTCTTTTATTATTATTTTTCGTCCTCATTAGTGCCCATCACTTAATCACACACACTCCCTCCCCGAGCAGCCGATGCCTTTGGAGCACTAAAGCTCGTCACGTCTTCCTCTGTCGTTGCCCCCACCCACCCCTCCACGTCCTGGTGGGGAGACTGCGCGCATCTCGGACCACCGTCGCTCCCCTCTCTGATCCACCACTACACATCCACCCCAATCTTCCAAAGTCCCTCTTGCCAAATTTTCACTTCCTCCCTCCCTGCTCCTCCCCTTCCTGTTCAAATGAAGCAAACACTAAACCTCACTGGGCAGTCTTCAAACACTACTCGCCACTCCGGCTCCCATCCTGTCAGATATCACCCCTTAATCTGTGTTTTTAAAACAAAAAAACAAACAAAATGCGAGGATGCTCTGGGGCATCACTATTTGATCTTGGCGAGATCAGCCCCTCTCCACTCCCCTGTAGATCATCTCGAGCCCACAGTGGATTGTAAGAAGGGATCCAACTGAGGACTTTTGTGATCACCTCTGTCCTTCCAAATGTGGTGGTGGTGTGGGACTCTCCTCCTGGCATAGCAGCCCTCCCCTATTACACGAAAAATGAAAACCCACGGACATTCCACAGTAACAACGGCTCAGGCACTTAATACTTTTGTTTGCCAGCTCCTGTAATGTATATTCTTTAATTTCTTTTTGTTTTCTTTTTAAAGGCTGCCTTTTTTTTTTTTCTTTCTTTCTTTTTTTGGACAGTAGACATCCCAGCATATAACCTTCTGGAGTGTGTCCAGTTTGAATTTCTTTTTCTTTATATAGGACCAAGTATAGTTGAAGGTCGGGTATTTGTACACTCGCTCTAAATCATGTGAAGGATGGCTGCTTTTTATTCTTTCTGATGAAGGAAACACTAACCAGACAGTAATACTAAAGTTTAAAAAAAAAAAAAGAGAAAAAAAAAGTGAAGTATCAGTGGAGGTAAGGGTGGGAGTTCATGAAGAAAATGATCATTAGGTTTTTTTGTTTTTTTTCTCTTAGAAGAAACACACAACTGCATTTCAGCAGCCCCATGCTGTGTTGACAACTATAATACTGTGGAATAAATTGCCTTCTCTCTAGTCAGTTGAGCTCTGGGGAATCAGCCTGTCCACGCTCAGCACTGCTAACAACGTCCAAGTGGGGGGAATAAAAAAAAAAAAAAAAAAATAACAGTAGAAATGACTCTTAATGGGAGATGGGATTAGTTGGAACAAAGACGCTCATGGCTGTCTTGTCGAAACTTTAACTGCAGAACCTGTGTATCCTGTGCCATAACGTAGAGAGATCTGTTGCTGTTGTAAAACGGATTGTTACCCACTGTCCATGAAGGGGTCATTTCATTGGCACTTTTTTTTTTCTTTATTTTTCTAGCTTCAGCTCCACTGTTTAGGCCTTGTGGGATATGTGTACTCATTAAAAAAAAAAAAAAAAGGAAAAAAAATTGTTTCAAGTCCTGTTTGCCGGTCTATTCATTTTCTTTCCTCACAATTTTTTTTTTTTTTTTTTTTTTCTCTTCTTACATCTGGGATACAGTCTCTTTAATGCATTTGATTTCATATGCATAAAACCAAGAAATGCCATAAATTGATTTATCACCTTGTTTACAGACAGATCAAATAAATTTATTCCAACCAGATTGTGAGTTTACTGTCTTCTCTGTTGATCTGAACACTTTACTCTCAGAATCTGTGGTAATGTTTGGATTGAGCTAACTGCATGTGTTAACGTCAGGTTAGCCCTCATGTAAGGTGCCCGAGTTCCCAGACACGGGTTAAGTCTAGTCCCAGAACATAAGTGCTTCTTCAGATCTGAGTGTAAGATTGTGAAGTCATGAAATGAGTTTTCCTCTACAGAAAAGTTTATTTTTTTTTTTTCTTATGTCACCAGACTTGAGACATTACTGCTTTCATTACAGCTGTTCAGGAACTTGAGGTGGCTTTTGATTACTTTAACAGACGTTCAAGGTCCATCAAAACACATCTCATCTTTACTCTCGGATGTTTAAGGTCCATAAAGTGCGCAGAAAAAACCATAATGTGACGTTTCCTTACCACAAGTCCACAGTTCCTGTTAATGGAGATGATTAGAAGGCTACAGAACAGCTGAGATTAGACTATTTTTGAAGGAAAAACCAAGATGCTGCTCCCCCCCCCCCCCCCCCCCCCCCCTTCCACTGGAAATGAGGAAGTGATGGAGAACCAAGACCAGATCTGCCACGTTTTAGGCCTCAACTACAAGGCCACCCCAGAAAATCCTAATCTAGTGTGTAGATGTAAAACTGCACTCATTAACTAAGAAACTACTGATATTTGACTAAAGCATAAAGATTCCTTTACTTCCACTTTCCTAATGAGCCATGTCAGACTTAACAGGCCAATTGGTATCGGATAAGGTCATTGGACGACTATTGAATGTTACCAAGAAACCTATAATTGCAGGATGTTTTTCAGCTCAAGTAATGAAGCTCAGTCAAGTTTCTTCGTCAGGCGTTTTATTGAAGTGAAGTTTTACAGAGATGTTTGAGCAGGAAAACAAAAAATACATGAAATGAGAAGGCAACAGGATTTATGAACAAAAATCAAGCTGTGTTATGAAAAAAAACATCTGATTATTTACTACAAACAGTCTTAAAAATACATCGGGTCAGTTGAGCGTGCACCATGAGGCCTACCGAACAGCAACTGCTCGAGTTGAACGAAATGAAGTTCACCACAGGCGACGGACAGTTCTCACAATCTGAACTGGTGTAACCCACAGCTTCATGTGACACCACACGGAGAGCACACCCTCTTCTTCCAGTGTGTCACTCAGACCAGTTTAACTAGAGCTTCTCTTGGTGTGAATCACTGTAACAAACTGTGGCACAAAACACAAGAGCTCCTTAAACAAAACAAAAAGTTAATGATAGAAATAAATTGGCAAACCACATCGCTGTGGCTCAAAGTGTTAATTTTATAAAACCAATGCTGCATAGTGGTCCAACCTGTGTCACTGTAGCATGAACATATATATACAATAAATGCAAGATGTCCTTTATTGTGATCTATATTTATATACACAGTACATTTACTGATCGTGTGTCCGGGACCTTTGGACTCGTCTGCTTGTGTGTCATCTTTTTACGACTAAATAAAGTACAGTATGGCAGTGTACTGTACGCATCAGCCTGGTCAAAGCGATGCCAAAGGTATGCAGACTGGAGCTTCGTCCATAATCATGATAAAAACCAAAAACTTAAGATTTGTATTTTGTGAGAAGGAAATTACAATGTATTTGTAAGCAGTGAGAGAAGAACTGGGATGACTCTGCATTGTGCCCACAACAAAAGTCTCTGCAGCTGTGAGGTCGGGCAGGCCGGGGAGCTTCTAAGCGACACGTCGGTCAAGCTCGGGGCAGGTCGTGCTCGTGGCCTTCGGAGCACGGCTGCTGCATCTGCACCACCACGGTCTCCACGGTGACCTCCTCCTCGGTGTCGCTGCTGTCCAGCTCGTCGTCCTCGTACTCCGAGGATTCCTGGTCATGCTCGGAGCGCGACGCCCCGGACATGGTGCCGAAGGAGTGGGCGCTGGTGGAGGCCAGGGAGCGCAGCAGCGGGGTGCTCTCAGACACCTCCTCGTTCTCTGGGCCGCTCTCCCCCTCAGAGTCAGAGTCCGAGTCGCCCTGCGAGGGCACCACCTTCTGCTTGCACACCGGACACGTCTTCTTAGTCTTGGTCAGCCACGGGTCCACGCACTTGCTGTGGTAGGCTGAGAACACAAAGGGCATCCTGTTTATGCAAACCAGCCTTTGATGGCTGTCACAGCAAAGGTTAAAGTACGAGAATAAGATCACGATGGAGCCTCGTTATCTACTTAATAAAATGATAACGATCCAAACAGAATAAATCAGAGTAACTGGCTTCTGTCAGTGTAACTGTGGGTATTTTGTAGTCACTCACCATGAGAGCACGGCAGGACTCTGAGTTTATCTCCCTCTTCATATTCATCCAGGCAGATGGCACACACATCGTAGTTATCACCTGGGGGGAGAAAGAAACCATATTCTCCCTTTAATTGAACACATTTGAAAGAAAGTGGCTTTCTGAGCCCCTGAGAGTCATAATTTCTAATAGGGATGGGACTCATTGATAAAGATGCTGCATGCTTAATAGTAGAGAATGAATGCACTGTGATCCCTGACAGTGCTAATGTTTCTGAAGGTCACTGAGGTCGAGCAGGTTCACAAAGTCCGGCTGCCTCGCGAGTCCGATTTCCTTCGATTCTTTGTTCCTGCACCACCCATCCCATCCTCAGCCTGCAGGGCAGAGCAGCATCTCATTCCCTGTGCGCACTGAAAGCTCAGGAATTCATCAGCGCACTCCCTCTCAAATTCCACAGCGTTCTTCTCCTTTTCCTTCCCTTCCTCTTTCCCTGCCTGAGCTGGAGGGAGGCCGGGAGAGCAGGGGGCTGTGGGTCGGTGTGTTTATGTAAGCTCTAAATGAGCATGTTTTCCCTGACTGAGCTCTCTGTGTCCGCGCCAGAGCCGCATGTGACCGTATAAGGACGGGGAGTCGCATCAACCGCCCCTCCATCATCGACTTCCAACTCGAGGCAGCGTGTCCGACTGCGGCTCCGCCTCGACCGTTTCACTTTCAGCTTTGTTTTTAACTCAAAACACCAACACAACCACAATCATCGCTAATTTTCTTTTCGCCCAACACTCCTCTGACACGACTCCAGAGCGGCCTCCATCCTTTCCTCTCCTCGCTGCCAGTGCTGAACAGTCGCAGGGTGAGGGAGAGTTTGTGCAGGCACAGATCCAGTATCCAGTATCCACTCAGGAAATGCTGAACTGTGGCAATAACTGAGCTATTCTGAGAAGCAGAGAAGAAAAACGTTCAGTGGCTTTCTGAACTCTGTTCTGTGAACTCTGAGGCCTCGCACTGGGGAGATAACATTTAAAAATAAATAAATAAAAATGCCATCGAGGATCGCTTTCTGCTACACTTCAAAAGCTATTAGCACTTTATTAAGGCTGCTCAGAACGGACAAATATGGCCTGTTCACTCGAAAACTTAAGAGATTCCTCCAGGAAAGCCCAGGGCTCTGCACAGCACTGCAGCAGAACATAATTCACAGTCTAACCGAGTCGACACCCGTCACAGAACAAATTACCCCACTTGAGCTGATCAAAGAAACTGCTGTGGACGTTTCTCGAATATTCCACCACAATAACGCAATTTCTGTGAGCTCAGATTCAGGCTACGTGGGGTACATAACATATCTAAAGCAGCGTGTTTTTCATCAGGATGGTGGTTACTCCCCATCCTAGTTTAAAAGTTGGG
This sequence comes from Pelmatolapia mariae, assembly GCF_036321145.2. Taxonomy (NCBI): domain Eukaryota; kingdom Metazoa; phylum Chordata; class Actinopteri; order Cichliformes; family Cichlidae; genus Pelmatolapia; species Pelmatolapia mariae. The sequence continues at coordinate 37,721,120 of NC_086240.1, forward strand.
CTGTTGGACCCTCGAAAAACATCTAGGTCACATCTGGCAACTTTTCAGATGCTGGGAATCCCTCGCAATTACGTTTCGGGGCTAGTAGCACACGTTAAAAAGCTCTGAGAGCTGGTGCAGCTCCTCTCCCCTCCATTTTTCCCATTAATCGGTCAGCCTGCCAGCATTCCTGGCTCTCAAAGGAACCACGCTGTCCTACTGAACTTCAGACAAGCAGTGAATGCGTAGCAGAGCTGGGGCGGGCAGGCGAATGAAAGAGAGGCTGACAAAAACTGAGTAAAAGGACGAGGGGGGGGGGGGCATCTACAGTTTGTCACCGCCGACCAGACAAGGACAGCTGGCAAGGAGGCCACTGAGCTAAGAGACAGAGAGGGCTCCTCTATACTGACATCAACATGCTTCACACACCGACGGCTGAGACACTGCAGCTGCTCAGTCCAGTCAGAGTGTGTGTGTGTGTGTGTGTGTGTGTGTGTTCGCCTTGGTTTGAATGTGCAAAGCTGCAGGGAGGGGTGGGGTGACTCATCATACACAGGGAGGAACAGACTGCAGGTCAAAGATCAGAGGAAGAGTAAAACCAAGGGTCAAAATCAATCCCTTCATTCTTTTATTGTTTTTTCCAGTCAGTTTGCTGCACGTGTGCATTCACACTTTCTGACTCATACATCTGTCAGACGCCGACTCCTGACAAAAACTGGCGTCAAAGTGAGGCTAAAGCTCGCTTTCAAATGTCAGGCTGTCAGTGGAGCTGATGCAAGGTTCTGTAAGAAAACTGGAGCATATGTCATGTTAATGGCAGTGCGGTGCTTAGCCGGCAGTCGCACAGCTGCAATTACATAATGCTGTATGTCGGCACAGGTCTTATGTTACATACTGGCATTGTGCGCTGATTGCACGGGTATTGTGGCTTTCATTAAGGCATTGTGCACCATGCGTGCAGACACTCCTTGTGTCGCTTACTATTCATTTCAGTCTGAGGAATCCCATTTCCATGCACACAAGTGACGTTATCCACCATCACCCCCTCTGATCCATATCTTTACGAGCACTGTCTGCTGGCCAACTGCAACCGTCCGACTTATTTAAGCAAACGACCTGCATGACAGCAGACTACAAAAAGAAAACATCATGTGTCTCAATAAGGTGCTGGGCCCACAGACTGTATGTGCAAGATGGACACAAACAGTGTGACATCACACACCGGTCAGTGAGGCCCCGCCCGTCTTAAAGCCTTGAGCTGTAGATTTTAGGTTGTACCGTGTCAGTGCTTTGAAGTGATGAATAAGCAGTGGATGTGACTGAGCAAGCGAACGACGCTGCACGCTCACGTGGTAACACCACATGACCTGCCCTCACTCTTTACTCCTTAAAGCTCTTTTCTGAACTGAGCGGTTTCTGTCATATATTTCAGACCTGCCTATAGAATAAAATGACTGGGTTTGCATTAGAAGCTAGTGAGGGTGGTCCCTGCCTATGCACACACAAGCCATTCTAATGGTCATCAAACTACGTCTTTATTGATATATATACTGAAGGGTACACAGGAAATCATCAAATGTTGTCTTTATGGAGGAAGGAGCTACATAGTAACCGGCTTCAATGAGACCATAAACTCATCAGGAAAGTGTTTGGAGCTTGCTCGGGTCACTTTCTCAGACTTTTTTTGCAACTAGAGAAGTCGTCCTCTGCTGGGTATGAGAAAAAAAACGCTAATTTAGGTTACCATGTTATCATTTTATCTCTCGGCTCGACCACCACCTGCTGCTATCACAGCTTTAATGTGCCATGGCATCAGTTCACCGACGGTCTGGAACTCTAATGGAGTTCTGTCTTCCAAAATTTGGTGTTTTGGTAAATTGGCATTTTGTGCGTTGGTCCAAAATGTTCCACTGAGTGACTATGAAGCCACAGAGTGACATTCACATCATTTTCATGCTTGAACCATCAAGCGAGTCCATTGTGCCTTGTGGAATGGGCATCCTAGAAGAAATCACTGTCACAGTCACTCAGACAAACTCTGTAATATTCAATTTTGTCTAAATACATTCGACAGCCCCTTTATTAAGAGTACCGTAGTTTTCGGGTCATAAGCCACTACTTTTTTCCCCACACTGTGAACACTGCGGCTTATACTGACGTGCGGCTAATGCATTTTTTTTTTTTCATGCGGCCAAAAACATTTTGCCTGGTAACAGTAGACCAATAAAATTGATAAGAAGTATATATACGGTATATATTTTTACCGGTTGTTAAGAGACGTAATGTTGTTTGTGCACTGTTTCGTAAAAAAACCATAAGCAACGTAATTTGGTAATTTGTGTGTTATCGATACGTACGTATACTTAAAGGTAGCCGTGTTACAGGCGCTGTTCGAGGAAAAAAAAGCATTTGCAGTATGTATTTTTGTATTACCATAACGTTTATGTTACCATGTTTACGTTACCTTACAGATTAAATTAAACGTTAAAAATCCTCATGTGTAATATTTCTGTGTAAATATCTCATATTACGAGTGAAACGCATACGGCTTAAAATCCGGTGCGGCCTGTACAAGTACAAAATTGATTTTCTTTCTAAAATTAGAGCATGCGGCTTTTAATCAGGTGCGCTCTGTAGTCCGGGAATTACGGTAACTATTCAACTATTCACAAAATCTGCCAGTTATATGAAGTTCAAACTGAGCATGAGAATGGAAAAGAAAGGTGATTTAAGTGACTCTAAATGTGGTTGTTAGTGCCAGACGGGCTGGTCCGAGTACTTCAGAAACTGCTGACCTACTGGGATTTTCCCCACACAACGGATGCTGGAAAAAAATGGGAGAAAATTCCTTCTTGATGTCAGCAGAGAATGGCCTCTTCATGCTGGTAGGAAGGCAACAGTAACTCAAATAACCACTCGTTACTACCAAGCTATGCAGAAGATCACCTGCATATCAAGCCTTAAAGCATAAGACCGCACCAGGGTCCACTCCTGTTAGCAGTTTGCACAGGCTCAACAAAACTGGACAATAGAAAACTGGAAAAATGTTGCCTTGTCTGATGACTCCAGATTTCTGCTGCGACATTTGGATGGCCTGGTCAGAATCTGAAGCATTGATCCAATCCTGCATCAACACTTCAGGCTGGCTGTGGTGGTGGTGGTGTAACGGTTGGGAGGATATTTTCTTGGCACACTCTGGCCCCCTTAGTAGCCATCAAAGGTGTAAAAAAAAAAAAAATTACAACCTGCAAATCAATTTCTACTAAAGTATTTGCTGAAGTGATGGACAGATATCTGCCGATGCCGGTGTAAGCTCCTCTGTCAGATGGGGAGCAGATACTCTCATCAGCAGAAAGACATCCTGCCAGCACAGCAGCAGCTCAGGCTGCGGTGATGATAATTAGCTGGCAAGCATCTTCCCACTTCCCAAAGTGACTCCACACCATGCTACATTTCTTAGCTCTCCTGACCTATGACTCACAGTAACACACAGCAAAGCCATTACAGATTTAGATGTATACCAACACTGCCACTAACAAGCCTCCTGGAGTAAATGGTAAGCTATCGATTTGGGCTTGCTGGCTGCTTCCACCTTGGTGTGATTATTGTAGCCAAGCTGAGACAGGGAAGCACTAAATGATACATCAGCCAAGAGACGCAAACCTTAAAAGCTTTGAAATGATCGAGGTAGCTGCACTTTAACCTCTTAAGCCCCAAGCCCACCTGATCTCCTGCTTTTTGCCCCCGTATCAGGGGGCATTGGGGCTTAAGAGGTTAAACAAAGTACAAAAAGGTATCAGTGATTTAAATGTTTTACGAGACCTTTAACACGAGAACATGCCCACTGAACCTTTGCAGAAAAACGTTCTGCACTGCAACTTCCGCTCCATTTCAAAATAAGCACCTGAACATGTAATATTCTGCACAACTGTTCAGGGTTTCAGATTTGCAGCTTCAAGATCAACAGCCACACAGCATCAGAGTACTCCCACTCACTAAAGCTGCATCTGATCAAAGTACCCCAGAGTCCGAGCTCAGCATTATCTGCTGCAACTTGGGCCAAGAAGGGCACCATTAGACATCTTTCCCAGTCTGAAGCTGCACCGTTGCAGTGATGAAGTTCAGGCACGGTGCCAAAAACTTCAGTAACGGTGCAGGAAGCAAGTTTTCTTAGCATCACATTGAATTGTGTGGAGTTGAGTTGTCCCAAAGCAAGGCTACAGCTAAAAATAATACAAGTCACAATGTGGCGCTTAAACCCCTCCCACACACACATACAACCAGCTGCTGTAAACAATGATCAATAAATGACAAGCTTTTGCATTCTAGATGAGGGTTTGTGTGGAAACCATATAGCCATAGAGGTTCACTGGTGTATGTAGTTAGTATACCACTAACTCACAACACTTACAAAAACAGCCCATTTCCCTTTAAGTGACACAAACACCAGAAATAGTGCTGCAGTCATTCCAAATATCCAGAGGCCAAATCCTGCTTGAGGCCTTCCTCTTACCTGAGGTAAGCACCGCCTAACAACACACAAAATCAGACAATAGGGGTGCTGTCCCACTGTGACAGCCCTCCCATACTCAAACCTGACACTTTGTTTCTTGCCAGGTTAGCATTGCTCCAAAGTGCAGAGCTCAAAAGGTGATTAGGTGGAGATTTGGTGTCCCCTTCCCGTGTTGTTAAACGCTCTGACTCAGCTGACAGGCGTGCAGATGCCGCCCCGGGGGCTGTTTCCTGAACGTCCGAACTCGCCTGAGCAGTAAAGGGTGACTGCAGCGGTGCTTGGTGGAAACCCTGAGTCAGAGTGGGCACTGCTCGCAGACACAGCCGTGACAGCGCACAAACCACAGAGCCTGACGTGACAGAAGCAGTGACCAGAGCAGCACATGCTGCTTTTAGCTGGTCTGCTGCACGTGCTTCAATTACTGCCAGGCAGGGAGGAGCAGCTCTGCTCATAACCCCCCCTCAATTAGCAGCTTTGCAAGGGGGATACTTATTATGCACCACCCATTCTCTTCAAAGCTCCCCGGTGTTTCCCTGCACAGACGACTGCAGTCCGGGGCTTTCCAGCCCGCAAAATACATCTGCTGGAGGTAACACAGCCGGCAAACATCTAAATACACAGACAAACTTATTTACCCAACACACAACGAGGATTTGCCTTTCAAAACAATGCTATAGTCAGCCTGACACCTATACTTAGAAAGACGGAGAAGCCACAGAGTTTTACTTAAAAAGCTTTCAGAGGTTTTTGATGACACACTCAAATATTTACACAAAAATAAAAGCAGATATCTATTTTTACTTCATCACATTTTCTCTCCTATTACAAACAAGCGGTACACGCTCTCCTGTACATCTGCCTGACAGGTAAAATCCAAATTACACTTAGCTTTCGACCCAGCCGGCCCCAGCATGACCGAGATTACATTCCAAACCATCAGTCATGTGTTCAGTTTCAACAGAGAGGAGCTCTAATCTGCCTTTGTGGAAAAAAATCAAGTCCATATTAATCCGATTAGGTGCAGAGCTCCAGGGAGCGGTGGTGTGTCGCAATGCATCGATGACATCTCTGTTCTTGGCCGAATCATGTGAGAGAAAGGAGCGAAAGAGGAAAATAGCATCTCTACAGATTGCGAAGGTCAGAGGTCAGACTAAAAGATGTGTAAACGACTGGTTGCTTCAGGGAGTCAACACAATGCTGGAATATTTTTTGCTAAAGGAAAACAAACTTCATTGAAACCTTGCTAACAGACATGTAGCACTGTTCCACATAATGCGCATAATGATAATGTTCAGTTCAGTTCATTTTTATTTCAAACATGTGCCTTCACAATCATTACAAAATGTTGTGCTACACAGTAGCTTTAGCAAAAAACTGAGCCACCTAGAACTCTTAAATTAACCTTTATTGAGCCAGGAAGTGAAATTATTGAGATTTTCGTCCTCCTGTGAAGCGTCGATGCTAACCACTGATCTTTTCCTACCTTTCTTGTACTTGTGGATGGGAAGCTTCTTCAGCTGATCTTTGCGCAGGCGGCTCCTCCGAGCTCTGTGTCGATCCTGGACAAACTTGGTGATCTAGTCGAAGCACAAATAGAGCAAAACTGTCAAAATGAGCGCAAACCACACACAGATCTTGTGCAAGTAAAGTCAAAGAAGCTTAAATTTACAGTGCATAACAAATTTATTAGACCACCTGTCATAAAAACAAGAAACTGCTCAAAAACACGTTTAAATTTTTTTTTAATGTTATTGCTATTTATTAAGCAAATAACAAACTGAATTATTGTTTTCGTACCAAAATTTGAGCTAACACGCTGGACATTTTTGAGAAGCCAAAAAAAATTAATCAAGCATAACATTCAACCATGAAAACAATGTCTTTCTGTTCAGGGATGCAAGTAAATTAGTGTAATTTGGCATTTTAATTAAAATTAATAATGTACTTTACTATTTTTTCTGCTTTTCTGTAAAACTGTCAATTCAAAAATTCATGATTAACAACAATAATTACAATTCAGCATTAAAACTAACATTTCGATGAAAGAGCTTGCAAACACTGGTGGATTAATTATTACAGGAACATAAAAAATAAAATGACTTCAACCTGGGCTGAAGTCTGGTGCCTGATGAAGAACAACGTTTTGGGATTAAAACTTGGTTTTCCTAAAATAATATAGAATTATTTTTACAGCAAGTAAGAGTCCTTACAAGGAAAAAAGCCCTTTCAGTATCAGACCAGTGTGGATTTGACTGTTTTTACTTCTTAATCATCAAATCGATGGCAGTAAAACAACAAATTACTATCCATCTTTACACAAGTTTAGTTGTTCCTTTGTAAAATGCTTTAACCCTGAGTTAAAATGAAGACATCTTAAATTTACCAACCATAAAGACCACAATGAGGATGAGGCAGATTCCCACGATGATGAGGAAGGGGATCAGGTAGTATTCCAGAGGCAGACTGAAGTCTGGCAGGAGGACCACATGGCCGCTAAAAGAAAAGCAGAGCGCTGTCAGGTGCAGGACATGTGGTAAACATTAACCTTTTCACAGACAGGCATTATGCTGGTGACTGTGACCTACACCAACAGCACTCTGTTATAGCTCATTGCTGTGAGCTGCCACATTAAGGAGATTCCCTTTAGTGCTTTTCACCTGTGTGACAGTTACATAAAGGTCCCCTTATCAACATAATGACATTTTATTTCAGTCAGAAGTCTCTCTGCAGCAGACTATCTGTGCTTCAGGCAAATATGTAACAACCAAACTGGCCCACGCTGACGCAAATATGCCAATACCATGTTTGGTGTTCGTTCCCCTGGCTGCGCAGCATGTGGGAATAACCCTCATGTATTAGGATGTATCTGACACAAACACCAACCGAGTTAAGGTGGAGAAATGAAACGTTAATGTTGTGACCTCTGAGCTCATGTGATCGGCAGCGACAAGTCCTCTCCTTGATATATTACAGTTCATGCTGCACACATTTTGTTTTACAGTAACAACAAATTAAACTCCTGGCTGGAAAGCAAAGAATGGCCGGTGAGTGAGCCAGCTTTATAAAGCAGCCAGCTCTCCTCTACGTGTTGAAAGTAAGAATTGTTCATAGTGGAATGTTAGAGGAGCCGAGCAGGAAGCTGCTTCTATTTATACTGATGGGCAGGAAAAGAAAAAAAGAAGAAGAAAATGGAAGAGATTTGGGTTTGAGCTTACCCCTTGTCATACATGTAGTCCTCTTTCAGAGTGTTGGCAGTCACCTCGCCCACAAACACAGACGGGATAACCAACTGCTTCATGATATCCACTAAAAAAACCAAAACAAACAAAATGGATAAGTTACATACATCTAGAATTACTCAGTTACTTTCAGTTGCAGCTTTTAAAGCTCCTTTCTGAGCACTCAAAGTGCTTTTTTACTGCAAGTCTCATTCACCCATTCACACACATTCATGCCTGAGCATTTTTTAACCTAATGTTCACACACGCTGATAGATGCATCTAAGGCACATTTGGTGATCGGCATTTTGCACAAAGATACTTAGACAAGCAGGTTGGTGGAGCCAGGGTTTGAACCACTGACCTTCTGATTAGTAAACAACTTCCCCAATAAGTCAAATACTTTACACCTGAGCGTTTGCAAACATCGATGCATCCTTTTGAAAGATTTTTTTTTTTGCCTGTCCCGTTTGGATCTTTAGCCATCAGAATTGTTGTCTGAAGGCCAAAAAAAGATGCTTAGCGGATTTACTTTACCAAGTGGATCATCATGGCCCTGTCATATTGGTCCATTTGATTGACCTTTATTATAATTATGTATTTATTTTATTTTCAGTTGTTGCAAACGGGACAGACATGACTGGGGGATAGGACAGGGAGAAAGAAAGAATGAAAGAAAGAGAGAGAGAAATACAAATTAGAGGGGAGAAGAGATGGTGAGAAAGGAGGGAGGAAAAAAAAAGAAAAGCAAACAAACAAAAAAGAAAAAACACCAGGATCACCTGTCGAGAGAAGAAAAAAACAAAACAAAACAGGAAAAAACAAACAAAAAAGAGCAACATAATAAATACAACACCATCACAATAAACTAGCTGACAGTAGATACTAAATCTTAAATGTTATTGTGCAGTACGCAAGATCGACAGCGCACAATGTGCTTTGAGGTAGCAGCCAAGAAAGGTGTAGTTTGTGTCTATGAACAGTGAACACCTGTGTGTACACCTGTGTGGAACAGCACGCTTGTATTCAAAAGGTTTCTCCATGTAACAATCTGCTAGGGAGTGTGGGGAGCCATAGCCCCGTCCCCCAGGGCATGAAGCAGGTATGGAGGAGATCCAGGCCCCAGACATCCAGAGGCCCCAGAGTACGAGGACCCAAGGAAGACCACCAAAGGGGCAACCGTGCCACCCTCCTGGGAAGAGCTGAGGAGAGCACCAGACGAGGGGTCACCCAGCAGCCACGGAGCAGAGGCCAGAGGGGGTTGCAGTGATGTGCCCGCGGGCTCTGCCGGCAGCCAGCTGTGCCAGAGAAGACCGAGCCCCAGGCCCAGAGGGCTCCCCACGCCCCTGGTGGCCGCTTGGAAGGGCCCAGCTGGGCCACAGGCGCCAGGCCCCGCCAAGCGGCCACCAGGAGTGAGCCGGTACATACATGAGCGCCCAGCCCCAGACACCAAGAACCACCAACGCACCGACGTCTGAGGGCATCAGCCACCGGCAGGGAGTGTGATGAGGAAAGATTTTAAAGGTTCACCAGCTGCTGAGTTATGCCGCCGAACAAAGACCAGAGAAGTGTTTGTGCAGAGTGAAGCTGATCTTCTTGCTATGAAAATTCACCCATTCATTATTTCTGTCCTATCACACATTTGTGTAACATGTTATGATATTGTAATAAAAAGTGATCTGTGTGACCTTGATCTTCGACACTTAATCCCAAATTTTAGCATTATTGAGCCGTTAGCTTCACAGGACAGACATCCAAAAAGGAAAGGAGGTTCAGACTGCTTGGCCACCCAACAAGCACCCATTAAAGCACTGAACTAGATAACAGGAGCATCTTACCATCGTTGGATCCCATGCCGATTAAGTCATCGGACTCCACATTGTGAACAATGGCTGCCTTGTAGCCGGCTTTTTGGGCATTGAGGACCTGAAACAAACAAACAAACAAACAAACAAACAAACAAACAAACAAACAAACAAACAAAAAAAGGCAAAACCGTTTACATCCGATTGTCAATCTGAAAAAATCTGTGGTGGGGGTCAGGTGGATAAAAGTGACAGCAGTATATGTGATAACAGCAGTTTCTGTCATATACTGTGACCAAATTTGATTTTCATTATTTAACAGAGCAGCATGAAGCATGAAGTACCGCTCAACATTTTTGTGGCTCACTCTCTAGAAAGACAAGCAGCATAAACACTGAATGAGCTTTAACTGAAGATACAAAATAGGAAGCTTCCAAGGAAACGATGGGAAACGGGGCACAGAGAAAGCCACAAAGTATTTGTAATGGCTACAGGTTAAAGACCATATGAGAGTCCAATGATGTGAAGATACCCATAATAGTAATTACAAAAACATATTACATATATTAGTAGAGATCGTATCTCTCAGTTGGCTTGGGAAAGTCTTGGTAGGAGTTGATGAGAAGGAGTAAGTGGACAGGGAGAGAGAGGAGTCTGGGCTTCAATGCTCTGCCTGCGGCCCTCTCAACCAAGGCTCGGATAAACAGCACGAAGAAAAAAATAAATAAAAAAATGATATTTAGACTGGAATGGCTTTGTGTCCTGATGCCTGGTCTGCTTCAAATGTGCTACAATTTCTTATTTTATTTATAACAAACAGCCAACATGGTTCAATCTGATACCCTACAGGCGCTTTTCTGTGCTCTACAACAAAAACAAGCCATGACTATCAGCCATCAAGAATAAGTAAGAACACAACATATAGTAACAAAAACAAGCTTTGCATTTAAATTCTAATTGGACAATTTATTAATACTTTGCAATGTAAATCTTTAAAAATACTATTTGCATTAGGCATGTACTGTATCGTCTAATCCGCGTTAATACCAATATAAACTTACATGATGCAAAACTGTCATATCGCGATATCGCATGAGCAACATCGAGTCAAGCCCGGGCATGTCTGACAGTAAGAGCTGCGTTTCAGCATCAAATGATGATTATTTTTCCCCCTACAAGGGAGCTACTTCAGCAGTCTCCATCAAAACACAGGACTTGAAAGGTGTTCCTGCTGAAGGTGGAAACCATGAGGCAAAAAACACAGTTGAGTACAATCAGCCTATGCAGGCGGGCAAGGAGGAGATGCTAGCAGCTGCTGATGTGCAATGCAAACGTACACAAATGACTCAACCAAGCATGGCTGCAGCACTCAGGAGTTAGAATCCATATGACGGGAAAAGCAAACAGTGCATGGAAATCACTGATGCAGTAACATGGAGGTAAAGCAGGGCTTTAACCAGCTGGTTAGAAAGTGCCACCCACAGCGTGTTTTTTTTTCCCCAAGTTTTATTATGTGAAAATATCATGCAGGCCCTGAAGAATTACAGGGTCAAATTATTGTTCAAATAAAACAGGTGTTTTATACTTTTACTTAAAATTTCCAGGGAAAACACTAGCTATTACCTACTACACTATAATCCTGCTGCTGACACCTTTTTTTAAATTAAAAAAAAAAGAAGAAGAAGAAAAAAAAAAAGCTCTGCAAACTGCAATAAAAGGTCACTCAGATTTTTCCTGCATCGTCACAAATATCCTGAAAATATTGTGATATCATTTTGAGCATCTAGTTTGAAAACAGATATTCTTTATCACGCAACTCTTTAATTTAAGCCAGGCCGAGACACTACTGGCTATTTCCTTTAGCCAAAGACTATTATCATGTGCTTGTATGTGTTTTAAAGTGTTGCATAAACATCCCACCCTCTTCACACTCTCATAGATGTGTACCCGCCCACCTCTTCTACAAAACAGACACCTGCACTAGTGCGTAACGTGTTTACTGCGTAGGTCAGTGCAGCAACTATCCTCTGAAACCTTTTTTTTCCTCTTCATAATCTAGAAATGTCCCAGGCCAGGGTTTTTCCAAAAAATTGCCAGCTTTGCTCAGTTATTTTGGACAAATGTTTTTAGCATTTTCAGTCAAACACACAGAATAGATAGTCTCGATCGTTTAGGTCGACCCCAAAAACTCTGGGTTGTCTCCCGTCTGACAATCCAGTACTCTAAAGGGTTACATATTTAGATGTTTTAACAATTATAAATGAGACATCAGCTTAAAAAAAGAAAAAAAGAAAGTAAACTAGACTTTAATTGTCTGGTGAAATCAGAAATACAAACCGCATGAGAACCTCCTGTAGATTATCACTATGATGTCTGTCCAGACTCTTATATTATTTGGTCAAGACTTTGAATTTAATTAAAAGGTCAAAAGGTAAAAAGACAGACTTATGTTGGGCCAAACAAGCCGATTCTGATAAAACAAACTTGTGAGTCTACACAGCAGACAACATTTCAAACACGGACAAATAATTTTCTGAAAACCGCACGCTTTCAACTCAGCAGAACATCCGAACAATCAGCACAGCTTCAAGGTTGGTAAGAGCAGGCATAATGCCTCCGGTCGCTAGATGCAACAGGTGTGAGGCACACACACACACACACACACACACAAATAGAAAGAGTAAAATAGGGAACCTTCCTGCAGCAGTCATGTGTGCTGCATTAGGGGATGTGGGGAAAACTGATGTAATGCGATCTTTCTTCTGTGAGGCGGCTTTTATGGGCTACAGTATCCTGCACAGCCATTGTTGTGGCTGATGTGGTGAAGGAAACGGGATGTGACGATATAATCTTAGAGTGAATCATTAGGCATTCTGACACGGTCAGAGATAGTGGGACAGTAGATGCTTCCTCTGAAATTTAGAGGGAAAAAAAACATGCGTCAGATGATGTAACATCCTGAGGGAGTCATGGAAGCTAAAGCAGCCACAGCGCTGCCGCTCCTCGAGAAATACATTTTTAATCTCATTTAGCAGAGTGGAACAAAACTAAATCTATCTGCAAAAGACAAAAGTTGCAAGTCTTATAGCTCAGGTGCATTCCTGAGCTACAAACATCCTAGATCATCTCCAACAGCAATCATGGCCTTAGTCCTGTCTAAAATTAACGGCTCCAACTCACCGCTAACTTTAATGAAAAATCAGCCCAATAGTTTTACACAATCCTGATGAGAGCCATACTGCACTGAAATAATGCTTTGATTAACCACAATATTAAAGCCATGCACTTAATATTGCAAACCCTTCAGATCATTTGGGCTCGAGGAAGTGCAAAGGCCCTGTTGTTCTGGTGCGCGTGGCAAACTCTTGATTAAAAGCAGGATCTGACTCAACACCTCAGATGTGTTCCCACAGCGTCTCCTGAGCATTTCTTGGTTGTGCTGTTCTGCTGGGGGCAGTCACAACTACCATGGTGGTGTGGGGAGGGTGAGGTTTGGTTTGCAATATTTAGGTGGGCGAGAGGATGACTGACAGGACACAAAGTTTCTCTGTAGGACAAAGTAATAGTCACTGCTATCCAGCTCACCCCTCAGTATTTTTAAGGATTTGGCAGATGATGGAGCCTAAGCAGAGACAATATATTTGGCAAAGCAAAGAACGCAGGTTTATTTTTCTTAAATACAATTCGCAACCTGAAACCACTGAAGAACAGCTGATGTGAATAATGAGTCAGAGCATGTGACCTGAAACATGAAGGAGAACAAAAATAGAGGACTTTGGGCCACAGTGTAAAATATCTGAAAGTCGTCTGGAGTGGGGTAGGGGGTGGGGTGAGGAGGCGGGGTGGGCAGCTCATACTAATCTGAGCGATGATTGGTCGTGAGTATTTGTGCCAGCTGCGCTGTTCAAGTAGGGCTCTTTAGACAAGCATTGTACTCCGCTATGATGCAAGCAAATCCATTAAGACCTGTGTGTGTGTGTGTGTGTGTGTGTGTGTGTGTGTGTGTGTGTGTGTGTGTGTGTTATTGTGGCCTGCATGGACACCAACACTGAGCAGCTCTGTCTTTTGTGTGTTCCTTGTCATAGTAATTTTATACACAAGCATACGTAAAGCGCGTGTATGGCAGCCGCCGCATTGTGATTCCATGTGTTTGCCTCTGAGGCTGCATTGTGTGGAGGTATCAATGGCTCCTGTGTGCGAGTGTCTGGAGGAAAGCTGTCTGGAGAAGCAACACACAAGACACTGCGTCTAGATGTATGTGTGACTTCATATATGGTTCATATCACAAAGCTGTGATTTTCAGTCTTATGTGATGGATTAACTTCTGGACACGTTTAAGACCAATTTATCAACAGAAAACATCACTGAAAGCCACCATTACACTCAAAGCGGTCATAAAAATATGTTTAGCCTGAAAGAAGTGATTTCTGTAGCTTGTTCGTCATCTTCACTTGAGGCCAGCAGCTCTAATGCCACATTAGCGGTTAGCAGCATAACACTTCTGAATCTCCCAACCAAACTGTGTGGGGCCAAAGATGCATCATGTATAATGAAAGTGCTGGGTTTTAACAGGGCAGACTAATGTGCAGGATAGACATTATGAGGATGTCTCTGGTTCAGTTGTTAAGTTAAGGTTGCTGGAAATGAAGTTGCATAAATGGGAAAGTGCAACAGCTGCCAGACGCCAAAAATACGGCCAAAAGATAAACAAGTAGGTCATGCTTTACATCTCGTCTTTACGGAGCATTCTTCAGTGCGTGTAGGGAGTCATTTAACTTGTAGGCTGTCTAGATGCCAGTTTGTGGTGCAGCCAGTCGGCCTGGGATCTGCAGAGGAATTCAACCTCTGCTGCTGGCTCACCCTTGTGTTTGCATGGGCAAAGATAAGGACATTCAGTGCATTCCAGAGAGGAAGGAGAGAAACAGGGAGGTGTGTGTGTGTGTGTGTGTGTGTGTGTGTGTGTGTGTGTGTGTGTGTGTGTGTGTCGGGGTGACGACAGGAGGCAGAAAATAAGAAGCCTCTAGGAATAACAGAAAAACAGAAATTCATAGTAAAAGTCAATGTGATGAGAAAGAGATAAATGATGATTTCTGTTCTTTTTCAAACGTCTGTGGAGGATCACGGTGAACTGTGATCATAACAGCAGGTATCCTCGTGCGATGATACTTAAGCATCAAATCACTCCAAAAAAAACACCCAATTTGGTTAGAATGTAGGAAAAGTTGCAAACTTAAAAAAAAAAAAGAAAAAAAGAAAAAGAGAGAGGGTAAGTGTAGATTCTGAAGGGTATCGCTTCATTTTTTTGTCGTCATGTGACGGCATGACTTGGCTCTAGAAACTTCTAGCTCTGGTCATTTTTTTTCCCCCGGTTCTGCTTTCCAAAACCTTCACATCATTTTCTTTTCTTGTACCAGCACACTTTGGATTCCAAACAAAGCGTAGCGCGACTTGTTTTCTCTTCTCGGCACCCTGTGGCGCACATCGAACCAATTCTAAACTGGGCAGCAGTGCAGACGGTGAAGGTTTATTTGTAAAACTGACTAATTATGGCTTTTTTTAAAAAGGCTGATTAAACTCGACTTAAGAGGCTGCTGTTTTTGGAGCGCTGCGAGTGAACTTAACAAGATCCAGGAGGTTAAAATACAATGTGGCATACGAGCGCACAGTGAAGGCAGAAATTTGTGCTAAAATGAATACAGATGTGAAACATGCACATGAACTGATGATGGATTCTAATATAATTAGATCAAAGACAAAGCAATATATTGAGCATTAGGGAATCAAGAACCGATTCTTGTAGAGAACTGATTTCTAGTAGTTTAATTCCTTGGAATCTTTAGTCTTGTCCTTTATAAATAAAATTTATAAAGGACAGGAGCACAATAGTAACGTGGAAACTGCATCCAAGACAGAAACAGCTGCATTTTGTTGCTAACACAACTGAGTCTTTGCAAGTACCTGGACAAACAGCATGCTAACGCTAAACTAGCCAAGAACCCAGAGTGACGTTAGCTGACTGACTGCTAACCCCAGCCCAGCAGCCAGACGCTCCAGATACCTCCAACACGCACAAACATTTGACCCACAGCGTGTAATGAATTTGTACAAATGTAATGTCTTTTATATGATTCTTAGCGATGGTAGTGTTTCTGAGAGCAGAGCTGATGAGAACCCGCTGAGAATCGATAAGCAATCGAATCAATAAGAGATATTCACAATGGAATCGCCAAATTCTAATGAATTCCCATCTTTATTTCCCATCATTACTGAAGTTTTTATATTGGCCTTCATTATTTGTCTAATCTTTTCTAAAAGTAGACCTAATAAGATTCTGACCATAAGAAGATTCGACTGGTCCTTTTGTCCAACTAACTACCGTCCAAAAATGTCACTGAAAAATATTTCCAAGAGAGAAAAGCAACAAATCCTCAAAGCTGAGGACCCGAAACCAGCAAATGACTGGTATTTTCCTCTCATCAACACTGCTGAATAAATTAATAGATCGCCTAATTGTTTGAGTGTTTATCCAATCAATGATTGCAATCAAAACAAATGGCGCAGATGAATGCAAACAAAGCTGAACAATTAAAATTTCCCTGCAAATGTCTTCTTTCTTCCGGACTCATCAGCTTTAAGAGTTTATGTGCCCTTCAAGCAGGAAGGCTGAAGCCACCTGGAGGCCAACAGCGGCCAAATTCTGCTCTCGTATCGAGCTGCTTCCTGTGAATGAATCCGACTGTGTGAATGTGAGGGAAGGAAAAGAAACGTGTTTCCAGTCAACCGTAAAATGGTGGAAAAGGTATTTCAAAGTAGCTTGCTACTACAGGTCACTGCACCTTCGATTACTGCGGAAGAAAGAGAGAGTGTGTGTGTGTAAAAGCAGAGCTCTCAGCTGACTGAAGGTGTGTAAACTGTACAAACACTGGCCAGAGCTGGACTTGACTTGTTTGGACACTAAGAGAGACACAGTACACCAAACTGTGCTGCCTTACAAAGCTATCAGGAATGTGTTCTGTTACATGCATGTCACAAAAACAGAATACACAAAAAAAAAAAAAAAAACTATTCATATTTTTTGCAGGATTCAAGAAAAGTAAAATACAGCCGAGTATATACCGCTGTGCTCCAGTTACACCTGCCTTCTTTCTGCTCACATACTGGGATCTCTAACACTGTAGTGTGGAAATAGACTGCTGATAGCATCACTAACTACTGCTGCATCACCACTGCGTGTGCACGCGCGTGTACGTATGAAGAGTTACTGCATCTTCACTCTTATCTATCTGCTGCCAACACTGCATGCGGTCCTGCAGCAACAACACTGACTTGTCTTTCCTCTTATACTGAAGACATGCTTTTTCCTCTCTGACGCTCCTTGCCTCTTTATCTATTTGACTTCCACTCTCGTGTCTCGTGCATTCAACGACAGCGTGGAGCTTGTTCGGAGTCGCTAAATTTGCATGGAGCAGTCTTGACCTCAGCTCTGTGTAAATGAGTTTGAGCAGCACAGGACATCTTGTTCACATTTCTTGCCTTAAATGATTTTAAAAGCTGGACAATGCAAGTTTTTTGCAAATGTGAGCTTCCCATTACTGCAGCTCCCAATCAGGTCTTAACTGCCTTCTTCCTCTCTGCCCTTAACTACCTCTCTCCCATTTTCTCCCCTCCTGCTCCTTGTTTTCTCCTCCCACCCATCCCTTCCCTACAAAACACCACATCTTTCATTTCCATCACTTTCTCTTCTCTAAATTTAACCTCCTCCTCTCCCCCCTCATTACCCTTGTTATATCACCCTGATTGCCAGCTTCTTCAGAAATGCCCAGCCCCTTCGCTGATATTTCCACTCTCATGCCTTTATTATACCTCCCTGCCCTCATCTCATTCAACTCCTCAGGTTTCCTTCATCTCACTCTCCCTCCCTCCCTCCCCTCTCCTTGGGTTTTCAGAGGAATGCTGGGCAGAGCTGGGTTTTAGTTTCAAGGTCCAGACTAGCGATTAGATAAAGAGTTCAATAAATCCGCAAACTGCAGGGTGGGGCCATGTTTTCGCTGATAACACATTACAGCTTTAATTCGTGCAATCCAAGCCTGAGTTTGAAAGAGACTATATCTGAACTAAAGGTAGTGAAGTGTGTTTGTCTGTAACTGCACATATGTTTGGATGTTGTTGTTGTTTTTTTTAAATAGCCGCTTGTATTAATACAGATATGTATAAATGTATGTAGAGTTTTACCTATAACTAGAAAGGTGGAAAAGGAGAAAAAAGGTCAATGACTGAAACATGCAGCCAAATCAGCTTTCTAAATTTGTGTGCAATTAAGTGCATTACGGTTCCTTTACATATGAATATGTATGGATCTGTGCCTAGATCTGCAGCTTAAGCAGCTTCCTGCCACAACAAATTGCAATGGATATAAAACAAGCTCCAAAAAACAAAAAAACCAGGACCCTCTCACACACACGAGCTAGTCATACATCCAGTCAGCCATAGTCATACCCTGTCATAAGACTGAGTGAGTGTGTGCAGGAAGCTAGATCATTGTTTGAATAAAGACTGTGTGTGTGTGTGTGTGTGTGTGTGTGAGTGTGTGTGTGAGAGTGAGTGAGTGAGTGTGCGTGTGTGGGGCTTGGGGGCTGTGAGGTCACTGCAACACAAACAGGCTGTGCACTGAAAAGTATTTACTGTAAGGCAGATGTGGGAAGCAAGGTTAGGAGGGGAATTACTAGCCACCAGAACCAGTGCTAACCAACTTTGACTGTGGCGTTGAATGAAAAGTCACACTTCCTGACTTTTCTAAGTCGACTTTCAATGTATTTATATTTGTAATCATATCCAGGAATACATGGACTTGCCTTGTGACACACACAGCCACACAGGGCTAAAGATCAGTCAGCAATCCCCTGGTAACCAAGTGGGAGGGTCTTTAAGGAGAGACTTCACCTGCTGGCAGATGGGTTGCTGTTACAAGGTGAGATTTGTCACATGGAGACTGGCACATGGATACAGTGTTGCATTAAAACCCTCCCTGTGACTGATGTAGTTTGTATAGAAGAGGCAGTATGGAAGTTGTGCTTATTGAAGGCAAACATTCTCCATTTATGTTTCCAAGTCATTGCAGCTCGATGGTTAGCTAGCAAGTGTTTTCAGAAAAGTTTGCCTCTTTAATATCTGTAATCAAACTACGGGCAGCCATGGCAACCATCAACCAAAGAAATCGCAAGGAGGTTCCCCAGTCCCTCTTTACGACTGACTTTCACCTAATAACAGACAGCAACCTTCAGCAAGTGTAAGAGCCATTTAATTGTTTGTTTCTATTGTTATGCATTTGGACAGTAGGAAGCCGTTATCTTTTGAGTTACTGCAATTATACAGGAAGGGGTTCATGCATTCAGGGAAGCGCAACAGTTTTTGACTGTGTTTTCTGCAGCAGGTATGCCGGCAGTGACAATCTGGAGTTGGGGTGCATAAGTCGAATGAGAGCTGTGTTATGACTGTTACATAATTAACAAAAAGACTAGCAGGCACAAAGATGTTTGGACTTGCGTACAGATGTGGGGCACGCACCAGAAACTGCTTAGGTGATGTGACACCAACGTGCCAGCTTATTGGAAAGTCGTTAGAGAAACCACTCGCCAAACAGTTGGGAATACACATTTTTCCCTAGAAACCAATCGTGGTACCGGGGGTCGCCCGTCAGCATCTTTAGGATGATGTGACTGTGCCTAAAGTGATGAAGTTTAACCGGTCACCCATTTATCGCGCTTTTCCTTCACTGGATTTCTACAGCAACATTTTGACTTGGTGAATAAGCACTTTGTAACTTCTCATCGACACAGATCACATAAAAACATCTGCCGAATTTACTCTGTACAACCCATTTCCACTCAAAATCGGTGTAAGCTTTTAATGTGACAGTGAACAGGAAGACAAATCCATTACAAAGGTTTTTATTATAGGGATTAATAGAGTAAACATGCCAGAATTCAAGACAGTATTTCACTGTTGAGAGTTACAAGATTGTTAGACTCAACTTTGGCTTTGATTTTGAGTTTTCTATTCAGACTAATAAGAAAAAAAGTTTGCATTAGTTAAAAAAGTAACCATGTAAGAAATTTAAAAGTAGAATTACATGGATATGGGTTAAAACAAAAACATGCCCTGGGCACTCATTACATCTTCCTGAATCAGGATATGTTCAGAGGAAACCTTTAGTGCCAATTTCCTTTATTTCTTAAGAATAGTCTTTAATGACTTTTGAGTTCATGAACAACAAACCAAAGTTACAATTAGTAAAGTAACAATGTGAGCCCTAATTATATGCCAGTTTTCTCCAACCATGCTCTTGAATCATATCAGTACAGGGTTACAGGTTATGTTAAGAGGCTTTTTAATGGGAGACGTGTTTGATGTGTAATCTTATCGCCTGGATTTTGCAGCTTCCTGACAGAACAAAGAGCTTTTGCGCCAGACTGAATGGTTGACTTTGAGCGGTAAGTTTTCGAATGAATCATAGCACGACTTAGGTCAATGATTGGGAATTTTCCACCAGACAGAAAGCTGTCGGCTCTACCTGCCACAATTGTTGCACAAACGTTACCCAAAACCAGATAAGAGCAAAAACATTCACAGACTGGATCAGTAGGCACCGTTTAAACCAGAAAACAATCACACAGAGGGCAGCAGAGGGACTGACTGTGCAAAAGGACAGCTTATAGGAGTAAAAGAAGAGTCTGTATTACATAACTAGAATATTATATCGCAGCATATACAGACTTGTGTGTGTGTGTGTGTGTGTTACTGAAGGGGAAATGGGGGGGATGGATGGTCATTCAGCAAAGGATGAAATGGGAAAAAAAGGAGGGGATGCTCATGGATGAGAGGGGGGAGGAAAAGGGTATAGAGTTTCCTGTCCCGTTCCCTCTCCTCCTCCCAGAAAGGTCACAAATGAGGCGCTCCGCACCACCTCAAAGAATCCCAGTCCACAGGAAGTGCAAACCCTCGCTCTCTGGAGATTTATTTACAAAAAAGAAAGGAAAAAAAAGGCCATGGAGGAATGCTTTGCTCTTACACACACACACACACACACACACACACACACACACACACACACACACACACACACACACACACGGTGCTAACGCTTGACGAAGGGTTAATTGTGCGAGTGTCTGTTTTATTGGCAATTACTGCCACAGGATCCATTACAACTCTGCGCTGTTGATCACTGGATGCTAATGGCTAGGTGTAATAGCTGCAGGAGGCTGCAGAAGGACAAAGAAATAGAGGGCAATAGGATGAAACTGCAGGCATGCAGGGGTGACACCCCTGCACCCCACACATGCAGACACACACCCCCACAGATGAGCGCCTGGTTTCAGTCAAGATGGAATCTATTATTCCTTTGTTTCCCTGCAGCTTCTGGAGGGAACTGAGCCTAGCTAAGAGGGAGGAAGGGTGGGAGGTTGTGTGTGTCAGTATGTGTGTGTGTGTGTGTGATAGGGAGGGAGGGATGCAAGAAAGAGAAACAACTGGGAGAGTGATCGAGAGAGTGCTAAGGGGAGGGGGCAAGCCACATGTGTGTGTGTCTCCAAGTGATGATGTGTGTAGATGACCAATCATTAAGGTCGAAGTGAGACCTCACAGAAAGAGGGAGAGCGAGACTGAGGGGGAAAAAAAGGAGATTGGAGAGGTGATAAAGAAAGAGTAGGAGACATAAAGACGACCTCCCCGACACCCACACCCAGAGATTACTGACGAATGTCTGTTTACTCTCATAATTATCAAATTGGGCTTTATTAGTTTTCACTAGTTTTAGCCTTTATCTTTATGGGTGTTGCTGTAAAGTTTAAAACTATTATAAATACTAAGTATGTGGTTATAGCAACAACAAGAATCAGAAATCCTTTCCTCCATCCATCCACAGCTTTCCTTATGAATATTTTTCATATATGTATATTTTTGTCCTCTTTATGGAACAGATGTCAACAAACATGATTACAACATGTGCATGAGTCAAATCATACGTGTTTTGGTGGCATACTCATTATTATTATGTTATCAGGGACACCAAGTACAGCAGCTTTAGTATTTGTACTCATCACTGGGTTTTTTTGTTTGTGATGCTGTTTGACATCACAAGCGTGGTGGGATGCACAGTTGGGAGCTAGGAAGGACAAGGGAAATTCTGGCTTAAAACAAATAAAGATGGCAAGAAATAAATTAGTGAAGCTTTAACACAATAATAATTTCACTTTAATCAGAAGAAGCTGTGAAATATGAGCAGCTCCAAAAAAAATTAAAAAAATTCATTATGACTAATGGATGATTCAGTCTCTCAATAAACACATTATAATTAATTAAATTAATTAATATAATTTAAAAAAAATCTCAGCTGCTCCTTAGGAGGGTCACAGAGGGTTAAATGGCAGCTCATGATGGAGCAGAATATGTGCATTGTGTATATATCGTGTGTGTGTGTCTGACACACAAATATGTGGAGTCTGGTTACAATCCAGCTCAGGAAACACCTCACTGCCCTGTCTGTCAACATGTTTCTGTGTGTGTGTGTGTGTGTGTGTGTGTGTGTGTGTGTGTGTGTGTGTGTGTGTGTAGCAGTAAGACCTTATAAGGCTGCATGGCTGATGGCTGCTCAACAGTTTCAATAGCAGGCGAGAAAAAGTGAGAGAGATGGCAAATGAAAATAAAATGAGTTAAAAAAGGGGGGGAGAAAACAGGAAATGTGAGACTAAATGAATAAAAAGGCACAACCCAGACGGTATAAGGCAGAGCGGGGAGGGTGAGGAGGGGGGAATGGAAAAGGTAACAGTACAAGAAAAAAAGAAAAAAGAAAATGAGACAGATAAATGGAACAAGAGGCCAAGAGGCTGCATGCCTTCTTCTCCTTTAGCCTATTACTCATCTTAATGCTGCATCTCTTTTCTCTCCTCTCTGCTACTCCAAATCTGTGAGCAACAGGCAGTGTGAGACACATCAGATGTAACACTTAAAAACTTAATTTGGGCACAGATCATCCAAAATAGTCAGGTCAGGGTGCTCCATCAATAGTAAAATGCCAAATTATTCTAATGACTACTCTTGGCTATTCTAACGTCAAGGTTGATGTTTTTTTTATTCAGAGAGGAACCGTAAAGTTTTTGGCAGAGATTCAGGATAGATGCTGTTCCTGACGAACGTCTTTATGGAAACTCATATAGCAAAAATGTGTCCTCAAGACCTCTGGGGGGAAAAAAAAGGGCACATAATGTTTGTGATTTGTATTTGGCTCTCATCTTACGGATGGATTTTATGTGGGAGGGCATAAAGTCTGGTGAATACTTTTCCACATCTGCGCAAATCAATAAAATGTGTTCGAAACCTGAGCCATTTAAAAGCAGCTTAAACCCAGAGTCACTGTAAGCAACTCTTCCCCCTGACAGTCGCCCAAACAGTCAATGAGGACAGAGGGAGTTTTGATTGGTCGGTTGGTCACAGGACGAACAGTGACCTCACTGATGGACACTCAAGCCAGTCAGTCGCAGATCGACGTTATCAGCAGCTCCTAGTTACACATGACAGGAAACCCCAAGTGTGGGTTTTTAAAAAGCTAAAAGATGACATAGAGCCTCCTCAAGCCAATTTGAGCTTAAAAACAATAAATTATCCCAAAGCTGGCCATATGAAATAGCCAGTCGGATGGTCGGTGCAGCGACATGAAGTTTAATCACATTCTCTTTAACCCCAGAAATGTATTTAATCGACTCGTAGTCTAATCCATTGAATTAGCAGCTACTAGTCAACTAGAAAACTCGAGGGGGGAAGCTTTATTACATAGATTAGTCTGGATTTATCCGAGATTAGAAGCTTTTTCTTTTTTCTCTCCCTCTCCTCTTTAAACTGACAGGTCAGGATTACAACATGATTGACATTACTCTAACTCTGCTTTACCATTCAAGGGAAACACAACTACGCTCCCAACACACTTGACTTGACTGATGAGGATCGGCTCTCAGGCCTCTTTTGGGAAACTCATTTGGGAACCAACATTTTTCAGCTCCACACATCAGGTATCACACACAAAGCTGCAGGAGGAAAAGAAAGAGAGGCAGGAAACTGTGTTTAGGGAAATGGCCTCTTCCTGTTTTTCTGCCCCGATGAGCTGATCTAGGAGTTTTGGTAAGAATCCACTCAGAAACACCACCTGCTGACACGAATGCACTGTGAAGCACACAGTGGCAGGGCCCTGACCAGTCTACAGCTGCTGAAATAGCGTGCGTTTTCTGTTGCTCTCAGTGCTTTAAATGAGCATTCACACAGGAAGCAACTAACAGTCAAAATCATTCAGTGTAATTAGAATATCACAGGATCTGCTCGGGTATGCACCTTAACAACAGGACTAGAGATGTTCAGACAAGGACTCAAACACAATAACTGGGGTAATATACTGTGGTGTGATCGTTGGTGTGAATATGGTACCTTGATGTCAAAGTTGCATTCAAACCGCTTGATGAGGACGATGAAGTTGCCCGTCAAGTTTTCCTTCGGCGGGGGTTCGATCGGCTCGCAGGCATTTTCTGGTCGAGCGCCAATCAGGAAGCCCTGTGGGGATATTATGAAGGGGTAATGTGACTTCCATCCAAATTTATCTTTATTTGGTTCACTTATATCACAAGTTAAATAAGTTGACTTCATTTAATGAAGTCAACTTATTTAATTAGATCACGTTTTCAAACTTCAAACATATCTGAGGTGCCATTTTTCAGTCCTTTCCAAGATTTACATTGTAGGCGAGATTTCTGGGATCTGCGTGTGCCTGTGTGTGATTAACATGCATCAACAACAGAGTTTCGTTCCTTAATCTAAAGCTTTAAACCTTTCTCCTCCTAGATAAGCAGCATCCATCAAGAAAGCTGGAGAAAATAAATTGCTGGTTTGCAACATTTGTTTGCAACCCCTACATGCACCATATTCATTTGACATTGTGATGCATGTATAATGAATGCAGAACTTTCCACTGGAATGAAGACACATACATATTACAGTCAGCTACATATCAAGGATGCTGTTGTTCTCAGATTGTCTCAAAAATCTGATCCTCTTTCTTCTTCTCTGCTGCTGCTTCCTGCCTTAGTAACATAGCCAACAACAGCTTTGAAGTGATGGACGAGAAGAAGATAGTGAGAAGAAGAAGAAAGAGAAAGCCTGGGAGTGATAAAAGAAAGATATACAAAAGCACAGACAGCAAAAGATACAACAGATAGCTGCGGAAAAAATAGGAAAACCAGAAAAAAAAAATGAATGGAGACAAAAATAGAAGTGACTAAGCAAAGAACCAGATGAGATGCATGGAGAAGAAATCAACACGAGGAGAGCTATTTCAAAAACCTCTGCCGCTTTAATGGAAGTGTAACTAACACCAGTGTGTGTGTGTGTGTGTCTAAGGCAGGGTGGTAGACAGGAAGTGTGAGCTGCTGTGGGACTTTGGGACTCTGCCTTCACTTCCATCGCTCTGTGTTTCTCTCTCTCTCACGTATACAAAGCCAGCCCAGTATATCAAAGAGAGTCAGCACTTTCTACCACACACATAAGGCCAGTTTCAACCAGCAGGAAACTGATATTCTTTGTGCACATCTTGCCAGCTGCCACACCTCTGTGCCTCCAGAACACCGGCTGAACTCAACACGGGAAATGCCTAACAAATCAGCTGGAAGTTAACGACAGCACGGAAGAGAAAGCTGCTGACTAAAGGCAGTGTCTGGTTGTACTTTAACATTAACGGGAAGATCAAATTCAAACACCAGGGAGCTCTCTGGAATATCACAGACCGGAGGAACGTGAGGAATCACCCGCTTCCCACATTGTCGTCACCTCTGGGTGCCTCCAGCGCAGCCCAGCCTTGCTGTTAAATGACATCACTGTGCTACTGCCTCACATTTCTCCTGACTCCTGAAACCAGTGGCAAGAGCGCCCTCTGTTGTACATAAAAAGCAATTTAAAAAAGACCCCCAAAACATCTGCAAGTACTGCAGAATGCAGAGACAGGAGCCGGGGAGGAAACAGGAAATACCTGGGGGTGGATCCTGAAAATACAAACTGAGCTGACACAAATGTTCAGCTTGTGCAACAAGACCGCACTTAACCAGTAGACGATATCACCTTAAATTCTAACTAAATCAACATCTAGGCATTTTTTTAATAATAATAAAGACAGTGCACCTCAGCTGTGATGCTTCCAGAGATGTGAAAAATGGGTAAACACATTATAGATAAAAGAAATTTTAAAAGTAACTCTTAAAAAGCATTAATTTATCCCGTAACAGTTTTTTTTAGCCTATCATAGCAAGAAAACCACATGTGGAAGAAGCACCATCTGAGGACAACTCATTTAACATGATTATGATGGAAAGAATGCAGTGGTTCAAATATTCTTACACAAGCACTTTTGCACAATTAACCAGCTGCGAATGTCACAAAGAAGAGGTGGGACTGCAGAGCTGCTGCGGTAGTAGCAATTAACCCAGCAAAGTATTTTCTTTAAATCTCGCTTCAAATAAAGGCTAATAATTAATAAAACCTGTTAGTGGAGTAGCGCTCTCCAAAATAAAACTGATAATCACATTTAAAGAGAGTCAGCGTTAAACAGGATCAGAAAACAATTTAATTTCTTCTCCTTCTCCTACTGACTAGAGTACAAACAACTGCAGAGAGTGCTAACAGAGTGCCTAAGTGCCAACAAACTGTGGGACTTTGTGTTGTTGCAGAATTCAAGAGCCAAGCCAACTCTTTCAAATGATTGCACAGTGATTACACTTAATCCCGTCAGTGTAAATCTCACCACAGGGCTCGTTTGCAGCTTTGCTCGGGGTTGAGAGAGATAGAAACAAAGCAATTAATAACTCGCTCGACCGAGGCTCTCTGTAAGCAGATTAAAACCTGTGTCATTCCACTCTCAGATATGATGATTTTCATTACTTCACCTGCATAAAGCACTTCAAAACCCGACCTCATGCATGACCAGCGAGCTTGTCATGCTGTCTGAGTGAGAGCTTGCTTTCATTCAGACAGACACTGACTTCACCCTGTTTAGTGTTACATTTTGGTTTTGGCACAATCTTACTGAAACTTATTGCACTCAACCTGGACAGAAATAGCGCTGACGCAGTACAGCTGCAGTGTACATGTGTTTAAAAAAAGAAAAAGAAAAAAAAAGTGGTATGTTTCTGGGTCACATTTTACTGAGGAAATGTGTAAGTCCCAGAATTAGCAGAATTAGACAGAACAGAAGAGATTCTGGGTTCATTAGCTTGAGATCTTGTTGGGATCACATCTGAGGAGGCAGAGAAATCAACCCATGTGTAGCTATGTGACTGGGGTAAAATAGTAAAATAACACTATTTCCATATCATTGTATATTCAGTACCAGGCTGTATTTTGAGCTATGAGCGCACTCGTTGTCAAACGCAGTGGTCTGATTGGTCAGATCCATTTATGGCCTGGTTAGGCAATAGGCACAAAGTTACTCATCACACACATATTACAGCTCAAAGTTGCCAAAAATTATTGTCAGCAAAATACAAAAAGTTGGAGTGAGAGACGCAATTGAAGTTTTCATCTTCTAAAGTATTCAGAAGATCCTTGCTTCAAAAATGGTTCAGAAAGAGTATAAAGCTTGATTAAGTCATCCAGACACAAACAATAATTAGAACTATCTGGTGCAACCCATGTGCTGTAAGGCTCAGGTCTGAATCTGACCTGAGATCATTCCCTGGTCGTCCTCTTGGCTTTCCTGCCTTCTCTCTACTGTGGTTTAACAAACAAACTGAGCTATAGTACAGTAATCACAGCTATGTACTACATGTACTACAGTAATGATATATTGCGCTGTATTTGTAGTTTAAAAAAAAATCTAAACAAATACTGATAAGTTTTTTTAGGTTTTTGACTATTTTTTGAATTAGTCTTTGAATGCAGCACTAGATCCATTTAAATAATAGAAAGCTCTTCATTTTTAAACAGGTGCCTGAGAATCATTTAGCAACAACAGCGCCAGGCGTAGCTGTAGAAGCTTCACTTTTAGCCAAACTTTCAAACGAGGCACACAAAATGATTTGTATTCCTATTATTTTGGCATGTTTTATACAGTGAGAATGTGTGTGTGCTTTACTGCTACTCAGATTTGGTCACCATCTGCTGCTGCATGAGCCAAACCGCGGACTTTCCAGAGTAAACTTTAGCGAGGTGAAACTGTGTCTACTGACCAGGCTCAGATTGGGGAAATGAAAGTGGGTGAAAAAAATTTTTTTTTTAAAAAAAGGAATGAAAACAAAACATCTGAAACTGCGGTGGTATGCAAATGGTAAATGGCCTGCATTTGTATAGCGCTTTACTCAGTCCCTAAGGACCCCAAAGTGCTTTACACTACATTCAGTCATTCACCCATTCACACACACATTCACACACTGGCAATGGCAAGCTATGTAGCCACAGCTGCCCTGGGGCGCACTGACAGAGGCGAGGCTGCCGGACACTGGCGCCACCGGGCCCTCTGACCACCACCAGTAGGCAAACATGGGGTTAGTATCTTGCCCAAGGATATTTGGCATGCAGCCAGGAGGCAGCCTGGGATTGAACCACCGACCTTCTGATTAGTGGCTGACCTGCTCTGCCACCTGAGCTACAGCCACCCCTCAATAACTCAACTGCATAAAGGAAAAAGGGGGGAGGAGGGGGGCAGTTATTTCAAGTTGGATTTATTATCGTCTTAAAAAAAAAAAAAATAAATAAATAAATAGGAGGTCACAGTACCCAGATGATTCCTTCCAGAATCACCTGCAGAGCTGATAAAGACTAAAACTTTCCATGATGGTAAACTTTGTACAATATTTCACTTCACATCACATGCTGGTGCCAAATGGTATTGTAATTGCCCGTGTCGGCAATAATATCACAACTAATCGTAAGCTGCTGCCAACCAGTCACCTTGCACTTCTAATCCAGGTCTGACCAGACGTGAACTTTGATCTCTCAGATATAAAATGTCATTACCAAAGACCGGACAGAATCAAATCTCAACATCCAGCTGCAATTTCCAAACGCCTCCGGGCACTTTCTGTGGTCACAGGACATTAAAAAAGAGGAAATATAGAATCTTCAATCAAATGTGTCAAAACCCGATGAAAAAAAAAGAAAAAAAGAAGAAGTTTGTCGAGCTTCCTGTTCCTCGAAGTAATTTTTTCATTTCCATTTTTGCTGTTGCAAAGTTCTCCCAAAGATTTAAAACCAAAATTGTTTCAGTGGGTGTTCTTCTATACAATGTCTGCCATCATTTTATCCAATCAGACAGTGGAGTGGTTTACACATTCCAGGAGGAGACATAAAGCTCTTGGCGGTTGCGTCAGCAAGGTACCCGGTGTAAAATTCTTTAATCTGTGAAAACTTTGTCAAATTCACTTAAAAATTTGAGTTTTGCTAACAAAACAAAACATGTTTTATTGTGTCAGAATGAACTTAAACTTGAAATCTAACCAGTCTAATTAATATAACCAAATTTCAAAAAATTCCCTCAGAGTGATCCCGATGTATAATATTCACTGGTATGGGACGGATGGAGAATCAGACAACATAAACCTCTGCTGACGACTGTCTACAGCACAAAAGGCATAAAAACAACTTAAAATCACCAAGTAAAAAAAGTATTTGTGCCTATACATTTACCTTTGAATGTATACATGTTTTGACTACACTAGCATTAAAAGGAAAAATCAAACCTTCACCAGTTTCTGCATCCTCAAATCTCACAGAACTTTTCTGTCGTGCTGCACATTAACCCCATCTCTATGTCACCCTGCACGGTGGGTACAGATATGTTTGCAGTAGCTTTGCATCGAGACTGTAAACAGCCCACGCTGTGCAAGTGAAAACAGCGAAGGCTCTGTTTGAAGCCTCGTCCAGCCCCAACGGGGAATCCTCTGGAAACAAGCTTGGTTGCCTTGTGATGCCAAAGGTTTTTATTGGC
Source organism: Pelmatolapia mariae (assembly GCF_036321145.2). Classification (NCBI taxonomy): domain Eukaryota; kingdom Metazoa; phylum Chordata; class Actinopteri; order Cichliformes; family Cichlidae; genus Pelmatolapia; species Pelmatolapia mariae. The sequence continues at coordinate 37,750,646 of NC_086240.1, forward strand.
ATTGCAGAGGAGCAAGAGTCTTACAGTCTAACAAGTTCTCAACAAACACTGCAAGTAATAGGAGTATGCATTCATAAGGAACTTTGGAGGTGACACTGCAGTCTCCGACCCCTTTGCAAGAATTTTAGTAAGTAATTTCCACTTCCTTAATACAGGTCAGGCTTGTATATAAATGGCTCTAACAGTTTTACACCAAACACCAAGTGCAAAGGTGCACTGTATGCGTGTTAAAAGGAAGGACGTGGTGGTAAAAGAAAGTCAAATTACAAACACGTGGCTGTATGCCTCCCCCAACTAGCCAAGTTCATATTCAAGTTGTTGCAATCCTACCAGAATCATTTCATGTCATGGTGCTCTTAAATTCAGATAAGTGTGATCAATATATACGACTGAGTAGAGATCATTTAACTTGCGCATTAAACAGAAAATACGAAACAAGGCACAAAGCACGTCAATATCAGCTTGGTCTGGTGTGAAAAGCCTTTGTACGATAACAACAAGCGAGCTCTTCACTGTGGGAAGCACCACAATAACCCGCTTAGGCAGCAGACATGAATCACCCCTTCTGTTTGAGCTTTGTAGGAGAACCACTGAGAGGACTGCTGGTTGTACAGTGTCATACAGAAGCCTCACAACAACACAGATTATTACAATGCTCAACACTAAGCAACAATGGTTAACAGCACCTTCACCACATATAATTAAATCTTAACAGCCCTTCATTTGAGCCCATCTGGGGTGTGATCTGCAAGTCTCTGTAGTAGAGTTGCACGTTTTATAAAAATCAGCCTTTCATGTTGGCAACTATTTTGTTTTCTATTGACATTTCCACTGTTTTCATAAACTTAGTCATGTTAATGCAATTTTAGAAGCATTAAAGATTACACGCAAGTTTTTTTCGGTCACATGCATCAACACGTTTTGTACAACCAGGTTTTGTTCTGACTGTACATGTAACGATCTTTACTTTGCTCAGATTTCAGGACATGTAAAATAGTTTTCCTCGAGTTTGGGAACTTGCTCTTTTTGCATCTTAGCTGTTTAAACTTTAATCTAGTGGAGCTGTAAAGTGAAAAATTCCCAGCAAACATCTGAGCCAGAACTCATAAAAACAAACCTGGTGCCTCTTTGCACTCACCTTAAGTCCATCGCTGGGGAGCCGGTAGCCAAACCTTGCGGGCAAATCATCAAAGGTGTCCGTTTTGTTGTCAAATGAGAACTGAAAGAAAGGAAAACTAATTCACCAGCAGTTCAAGACACTTATGAAAACATAAAGAGGCAGGTTTAGTTTCTTAATCTAATGGTTTTCCTTTAAGAAGCATAACTGGTCTTCTAAATGCGTTTGTGTAAAGGATTACTTACAGCAGTGATGTCGGCCTCCACGGGCAGCAGGTTGAGGAAGGCGAAGAGCTGAACGGTGAAGATGGTGTAAATCTGTGTGGCTGACAGCATCAGCATTCCCAGGGACAGCAGCATCTTGGCATCACTTTGAAACCCCCAGCTGCTAAGCCACTCACTTATAACGACACGAAGCAGGCGCACAAATGACCACGCACGCTGGCCTGTAGCTGGACCCCGAAACGCCAACTGTTGTGGTCACACCTGGAAAAGACATTGGTGTACACTTACATCCATTTTAAAAGCCTAAACACCAACAACTTCATTTCAAACATGAACAAGGTGAACAGGACAATTACATCATATCCATGGTATTATTTCACCAAATCTGGCAACCTCAGGCACACTAAGCAGTCATATGACTATGAACTCCAAAGTCAACCCAGATTCTGCCCATCAAGCCATCGACACCTTCACGCAAAAAAAAAAAAAAAAAGGTGGTGTGATGACCAGTCGCAGACAAGAACAGGTCTAAAGAGGAGCAAACGGTAAAGCTAAATAAATGAGAACTTAACACGGAAAATAGCATTTTTTTGTCAAGGAAACTCAGCGCTTCACACATCAGGTTTACTGTCCACCATGCCAATATTAGATGACCTAATTAAATTATACTTTTTAAATGGACTTCGCAAAAAATATTTGTGATTTTAGCTCAGTATCACCACATTATCATAAGCACCCAGTCTTTAAAGAAACTTTGTGAATCGGGTCTACTCAGAAGTAAAGAACACACTGATTTGAATGAGGTGATAGCCTTTGTATGAAGAACTACAGCACAGTGGACTGATATAAGAATATTGCTGGTTGATTATCTCTGAATTTTACACCCTTCCCCCAAAATGACGAGAAGGATTTCCAAATCTTCTATCAGGTCAACAGGAAGCTTTATAAGAGGCCTCTGGGTCTATAGAGGCCTATAGAACAAAAATATGGATCTGAAAATGCTTACAGCCAGAAGACAAAATAAATAGATAAAGCAGGGAATAAAGTTTATTCCAGGGTTTAGACAGTTCGTAGAAACTAGACCCTCTTAATGTCCAAAGACCTTCTAGGAATCAGGTTGTTCTCTTACAAGAGAACTGACAGATCAGCAGACAAGTCTTTGATATATGTTCACAAGTCAATCCTTTAATAACACTGAAAGCCAACAACTAAACCAGACGCTGCTGTCTTAAATTCAAAAAGCTTTTTTTCCATAATTTAGTCCACAGCAGAGTTCAAAGTGGCCAAGTATCAGGTTTGTCAAACACATGAGCTACAGTGCCTGTCAGGTTTCATCCATCGACATATTAGACTGTTTGATGACGCTTTCTAATGTTTAGAGATTGCTGCAGAAATGCATAAGCATAATGTATAAGCCTCTGCCTGAGTGTAGTCTTACTCCATTTCCAGTACATCCGGTAAACACAAAGCATTCATTTTGAATCTGAGTGTAATTTTGTGTAATATCTGTTAATTTTGAAGAATCATACACTTAATGTTTATGAAAAAAAAGACAACTTATCAACTGTAGCACCTCCCCTGTGTCTCCTTTCATTGCTCTTATTAATAAACTTTACAGACAAGTGTGAGCAGGGTATAAATTCCAGGTTTAGTATCAGAAAATCTTTTTTTTTTTTGGATGCTGGGAGGGACCCTTATTGGCGGGCAAACAAAGACAAAAAGCATGACTTTCAGGTTGCTACTGGAGCAAATTTTCATTAGATTATCGCTGCAAGTCGATATTAGAATATTATGTTGTTTTCTTTTAGTGAGCTTCATCCCAAACATCAGAGCTAAAAGGCATCAAGGTCGCAAAGTGGAGGGGAGCATGTGATTTGGTCAGGAGAAACTAAGAGCTGAAGGCCTTCCAGGCTTAGGTGTTATTGCCAAATTGGAAAAGCAGTTCCTGAGGAGTTTCAAGTTTACTGTGAGCCTTTCAGAGAAAACGTTTTCTAATCAGATCAATACAGGAAGAGCGTGTGAGTCAGAAGGATGTGTATGCGATGTGAACTTTTGATCTTACGTGTATGCTTAAGATGTAAAGCACTGACAGACTAATGCCACATGTCTAGTTTATCTAGATTACTGTAGCAGCGATGCTGGGTACAGATGGGCACTAACAGCTTTAGCAACACCAGTTCTCACTTATTATTAAGGTACTATATGTAAACTTGAGACTTGTAGCAGTATTGCCTCGAAGTAAACTTTTTTTAATCATTATAATCTGGAAATACAAAGTGAGTTTAATAATAACGTTCTCTTTTTCGTTTCCTAAAATTAGTGATTTAAATGTATATAAAAATATCTGCTTGTACAAATAGCGGGCAAATCTTCTTTCAATCTAAGCTACAAACAAACTATTGTGGATTTAATCATGAATCACGCCCATTTTAGCCGTCCAATCTGCACAGTCACTTTAAATTGCTCTGATCACATCTGTGTGAAACAAAAGTGCTGTTATGTAACTTTCCCTACTGTCCTGCTAATGCTGCTGCCGTTTCCCACAAAACAAGGTTTTACTGAGCACCTCGAGTACAGCATGTTGCTTTGTGAGGGCAGAGCCTGATGCCCTCAGCCAAGTCAAACAATCTCAAAACAAAAGTACTTTTAATCAGAGAGATGTGGAACTTTAGGTACTTTCTCTTTGGCTTCGCCTTTACTTAAGTAACTGTTTCCAGCCAATCAGGACTCATTACGAGTTTGTCTTGTTTCCTTTTAGAGAGCTAGATAGACAGACATAATATGAGATGTTTTCTTTAAAGACAATTTCAAATAATGAGGTTAGCATAAGTAAAGTAATCCCCGTGAGGCGCAAGCTCTGAATACTTAAAGCCTGCATGAAAACCTAGTTTAAGATGACTTGCAGAGCTCCTCTAGTGGAGTCCATGAAATGTGTATATAGAGCTAGAAAGAGGCATAATAAATCCCCTTTACTATGCAAGTCTTGAAAAGAATAGATTCTTTTGTTCACACAAAAAAGCAAAAAACTATTTAAAATTTTACATTAATTAATAATTCAGTTTCTTCTATCCACTTAATATTAAATCAGGAATGTACCCGTACTTACATAGAATCTTTCTACCCAGCTGAGGACCTAAAGAGGTTTCTACTACAAATGTCATTCACCCAATCACACACACATTCATACACCACTTTCATCTATGCCTAAGAGCTTTCTAACATTCACACACGCTCCAGTGGATGCAACATGGGATTCAGCATCTCACCCAAGGTTACTTCAGCATGTGGACTGAAGAAGTCAGGGATCGATCCACTGACTTTCAGTTGGTAGATGATCAGCTCTGCCACCCAGGACCACTGCACCAGTGGGTCCACCAGTGAGCCCACTTTACAAGCACTCTTTAAGTAACTTAACTCTGTTAACATTTGTGAAGAGAAGACTAGTTTACGTTGTGTCACGGTAGCACAAAGCATTCACATGGTACTGCAGTCTGCACACAGAAAAATCAGCTCTGCAGCAGTTTAGTGTGTGTACTTCACATTATCATAACCCGTCAACCACATTGGGCTAGAGAGGAAATTCAAATGGTTCCTGAATGATGAGAATTATTTTGTCATTCTACAGCCAAACTTACAAAATAACTCCAGGCAGCATGTGTGATACTTGGGTGTTAAAGGATTAACAAGGAATGCAACTAAAGACTGAGCTAAGAGCTGAGGTTACAAGAGCTGCCAGAATCCGCTTCCATCATTCTGTCTGACTGACAACCATCCCATGAGAAACCTCCACAAACTGAGCTCTCACACCAACCTAATACAGGTGACAAAGGTGAAGCCATGGAGTTGAGAGTTGGGAATCCGCACCAACATGCCAACGGTGAGGAGATGGCCATCAAGGTTGAATGTGTGAAGACCAAACACACCCACAGCTGCACATTGAAATCAAATCCTACTTCTGTCACCTGTATTAGGTATAATTGAGAGCAGGGTTTGTGGAGGATATTCTATCAATAAAGTGGTGTGATGTAGAGAGATACTAAGTGTCATAACTTTGTGGCCAGCTTTTGGTTGGCCAGAAGAAAAGTCGCTTACTTCCATTCCAAGAATTTCATCCATCAAGAAGAAATAAAAATATGACATGATATTTTTGCTGTCATCGCACTGTGCCTTGGTCCTGGGTCTCAGTCCTGGATCTCTGAGGACTCCACCAAACACAATATGTTTTAAAATTAGGCATTACACCTAATGAATTCACAAGGTAAATAATTTGGTTCGTTATTATTTAATGATCCATGACATACAGACTTAAAGCCGCCTATCTCAGTGATGCATAGAAAAGATGAGCCATGGCGGTACATACAGTACAGCATAAACTTATAAACCCAACACTAAAGTTTATTTGCACAACGTGATAGAGCTATCGATTAATCCAAAGAAAAAATGTTCAAACATGCTTTCTTACCAGTCTGCATTCTCAACGACAACAGCTGCTTACAACTATTAGATCCAAATCCAACAAATTATTAGCAAATAAGGTGAAAACTGTGGCAGCATAGCCAGAAAAAAAAGACTAAACCGGAGTAAAATAGTAGTTTTCTTAATTAATAACTAAAAAAGCTCAAAGGGGAAGTGAAAGCAATATCGCAGGGACCTGCAGTGAGCACATGATGACTAAACATCAAATGACAGCAGCATTTTACGGAAAAAAAAACTCGTGCGATGACGGCAACATGGACATATTTAATTATTAGTGTGCCTGACATGAGTGACATGAGGAAACACACTCCCCAATTTTTTCAACGACACATCAGAAAACAGTTTAACCAACCCCCAGAGAATAATTATACCCCTTACACACAAGACAGTTCCTCCCACGATAATGACAGCGGTAATGTCAAGCACTTTAAAATAGAAACGCTTTTTGCGGATGTAGCTGTGTACATAAATAAATCAGGGAGGACACCCTAAAAGGTGTGCAGCTAGCTACAAAAACAGAGCGTCCCTCTACAAGGCTTAGCATTAGGCTAGCATGGGTGGCTAGTCCGCTTCTCCCGGGTGTTTACCTTTATTTCTGCTTGCGCGTTTATCTCGTCCAGGAACTGAGCTGCTGACAGCGACATAGCTTTCCTCTGCTGTAGGCTGTGTAAAGATACATATGCAAGTTCAAGGTTTTGATATACTACATTCCCTTAGAGCGGAGGGTTAAAAAACCCGACCGTAAACAGTTTAATCCCCTCCGCTAGCTTCTTCTTTCAAGTGAGAGCGCACACTTCCGCTACTCTACTTCCAGCTTCTGATTGGATAAAGCACCTGTCAATCGTCAGTTTTTCCGGAAGTGACTCAAGACGTAAACAGATCCACGTGACGGTACAATCATTTGCCGTTAACAGCCTTGTTCAGATGAGGGGGGCTTGCCAGGCTACATTTAGAGCTGCACTGCAGTGGCTTCAGATATTTTAGAAGATTTCCTGCTAACAGAAGTCAAAATTGGAAGAAACCATATATTTTAAACCGGGGAAACAAACGGTCCTTCTTATCGCCACAAAAGTTAGCATCCGCCCCCTCAGAATACAGTGGACTCACTTTTAAAACTCTAGCACCCTCTAAAGAAAAAGGGGTGCATCTTTTCTTTTTTCAAAGGATTATTGGTTGCAGTTTTTATCTATTTGTATGTCTTTATACACATGCCAGAAAATAGTTGTGAAATAGAAAATAGTTGTCACTAAAAGTAAAGTACTGTATACAGCACTGACTAAAACAATAAACCATTTATAATGAGAAATGCCACTTTAAGTAATATTTTCTAATGACCTTATCTCGCTTCTGATGAACTACAGCTACAACACATGACATATTAATTACACCATCTCATTAGACTGATCATCAATGAGGGCAAGCACCTCTAGAAAAGCAGATGTTTTGGCTATTTTCTCATCCAGATAACACAATGCCAAAGAAGAACAGTGATCTGAATGAAGCAATTGCTGCTGCCCATCAGCTTAGAAAGGTTTTATAAAGGTATTTCCAAACAATTTGAAGGCAATCATTCCTGACTGAGAAAGCTTACTAATGAATAGAAAGCATTTAATATAGCTGCAAATCTTTCCAGAAGTGAATGTCCCAGCAAATTCACTCCAATATCAGGTCAGATCGTGCAATGCTCAGAGAAACTGCAAAAAACAACAACAAAACAAAAAAACAAAACAAAAAAAACTGTACAGGGGACTATACAGGTTTTGGGTAGCATAAATAAATAAATAAATAAATAAATGTAGAGTAAATATTAAAGATTATGGCAGTACATTTGAAGAAAAAAATGAACATGTATGGATTGTTTGTAAAAGTTGCCAGGTGAATGCCTCTTCTCTCTAAAAAGAATATGGTAGCACAACTTAGGTTTTCAAAGTTGAAATGATGCACAGCAAAAACAAAATACAGCATATCAGCACAAACACCCCATACCAACTACCAGCACGATGATACAATGCAGTTTTTAAGACCTTGAAACATCATTGCGTATATTATCATCCACACTCTAGATATCAGCACCGGGGTATTTTCCTCAGCTCAGAACCAACGCATATGGTTCCTAATGTACAGTGCTCTCAAAAAGTGCAAAAAAAAGAAAGAAGCAGATTTAGTCTTCATAAACACCAAGGAAGATGGTACACAGCTTTGTTTTGGCTGATTTTAGCAGTGGTTAGTAGATTTCTATGAACGCTCTGGTTTTTTGTGTTTGTTTGTTTTTTGTCTTTGTTTCTCATCCAAACATGCAGTGTCCAACTCTCTTGCATTTAGCAAACACCTGAAACCCCTAAACTAAATCAGACAGCAGATAGATGACTTTCGTTGTCAGCACGGACAAATGTTTCTGTTTGGATTTTTATATTTTACTGTGAAGCTCATTAATTGGGTTAATTGGGCTTTAGGATGGTTACAGAGATCAAAAAAATATTAGACACAGATGTCAAAACAGAGGCACAGAAATATGCTTTTACCTTAACCTAATATGGGGGGGAAGCGTTTACTAAATGTTCACAACTTTGTTTTATGTGGCCAAACTTCGTCACTCTTCATACCATGATGGAAGATTGCTGGGGACTCAATGACAGGACACAGCTGAATGATTCAACAGGTTTAAATGATCAGTTTCAGGAGAATAATCAAAGGTGGTTTTCCAAAGACCAGGACTTCACTCAGGTAAGTATTCTGCATCTTTTCTGGAGTGTTGTGGTTCCAGAGTGAACAGGTGAGTCTCCAACTGAGACTGAGAGAGAGTGGGTCATGCAGATATTCAGGAAAGTTTCTAAACAGGCAGGAAGGAGGAAGAAGACAAGCAAGTAAGTCCCAAAATCAAGGTCAGCAAGTTGACAGGTAAGTGTTTTAAAGTAGTACGTGATCCTGAGGTATACTGCCACATGGAGCAGAACAACAGTCTGCCAATAAGTGGAGAGGGCAGTAAGTGGAGATGGGACCACACCCTAGTCCTGGAAAAGTCACAACACACACACACACACACACACACGCACGCATGCACGCACGCACGCACGCACACACACACACACACACACACACACACACACACACACACACACACACAGGTAGAGACGAGTAGAGTATAAAGAGTTATAAAAAAGAAAGATAGTGGTTCTGCACCTAGAGGGAGGAGGGCACCATGACTCCAAATTGTAATTACCTAGATCTTAAACTGCTCTTTCATTTTCTACACCTATTTGCCTTTCCAACCCTACAGTTATGTTTTTGTTTCCTTTCTGCCTCAAGCTAAGCCCAACCATAAAGGACAGGTTAGAGTCATGTGTTGATAGATGCACTGAAGGAGGCATGCCTGTTTCAGTTTTCATCTTAGTGAATCTTCAGGTTAAGTGATGGGGCACATTACTCAAAGAAGTACTGCTACCAGCATCTTTACAGGTGGCATATTCTCCCATAAAATCCACTGTGCAATTAATTGTTAAATAGAGGTTAATCTGTTTATTGCCAGGAATAGAATCACATGAAGTCAGTATATTAGTAAATGGCTCCATAATGTAGTGGTTCACACAGTTGGCCAACAAGCAAAAGATCTCCAGTTAGTGCACAAATACCTTTGGGGTTTCAAAATGAATGGCATCCAGCGTGTAGTTCTGCTAAATCAAAAATGGAGCTCCCCTGCTGACCCTTTGAAAATGTTAATGACTAAATAACAAAGCCTGTTTCAAGTTTGTGTTATGTGTTTTAATTTTGTTTTATAACCAGGATAATGAAAATGATGCCCTCTTCTGTGTGCCAATTATGTGCCTTTGTCTAAAGCAACAATAGGACAGGCAAAGTGTGTGCATCATTTAGTAATAGCTTGTATGTGTCAGTATACTGAAATTAGGGAATGACGCTTAACCTACAATTTTTCCATCATGCATCATAAACACTAGGAAATGAATTCCATTTGACGTGTATACAAGAACTGCCTATAGCAATACACAGGCACAAAACCATCCACACAAACACCAGCATGCAGAAAAGTTTTCCCCCAAGCCATGAACAAGCTGAAACTTCAGCCTATAATCTCAAATACCACCTCCAAAATTACTACCCAGACCTAAAGTATCACACCATGAAAGGGTATACTTTTCCTAATGAGCACTTTTCATTTCTTTTTTTTCACCTACTTAACGTCACAATTTAATCGGCAAGTAAAAAGTATTTATTGCAAAACAGTTAAAACAGCTTTTACATATTTTTTAAGATCTAAGTTATTCCTCAGTAAAACAGGGGAATTACAGTGCTCCCTTCTCATTTTATCAACCAGCACGGAAGGATTAATATATAATAAAAATATTTTGGGGGATATCTACAAATATAAGAGTATTTATTAAATAAGTTATTTTAAAAAACCCATAAGAAAAAAACTGAAACCTGCAATGGTTGAAGTTTTCATGGTTTAATTAAAAAGAAATACAAATGGACTTTAAAAAAAAATATTTTTTAGAGGAGCATGTGTGGTCCATAAAAGCATCAACCTTTACAATCCTGTGGCTTTCTTTGTTTGATATATGTATGTCTCCACATTCAGACAGTATGTGTGTGTCCTGATTTGTGTGTATAAACAGGAATATTTATAAAATGTAGGTCGAGAATCTCGTTAAACTGTTTCGTTCAGGTCAGCAGTGAACAAAAGGAAAACCAGGATCTCATTTAGACTTTGAAAGGTCTAATGTAAATGAGCGACCTCTTGTTAAACCTCACAGAACTATAAAATCCAGAAAACGTTTCACATTACTCCAACCTTGAACACACTGGGGCTGTTCTTTAGTTTCTCAATAAATAGCAGAGCAAAGAGCTGACGTCAGAGTGCTGGGGGTCGAGGACGTGTTTCCAAATGAGCCCACACAACCTTTTGTCTCGTGGTCGTCCCCTTCTTGGTTCGCTTGTGCACTTTAGCTGAAAACAAAAGAATGGACGAGTAATGAAGTCAGGCTTACTGCTGACCTAAAGCCTAAAGTTAAAGAAAATCAAGAATTAGAACAGCAACATGCTGATGTAGACCACACTGTGCTCATACTGCAGTGTCAGACAACAAATATTTAACTCCATCTGAACTTTGTGACCAAGAGTCACATGTGGTGACGTCACTGTGAAAACAGAAGCAGGTCAGCCGTGTAGGTGACATCAATCAAATTCCAGTTTGGACTGTCACGTGTAGCCCAGATTTCTATCCACAAATACTGCACCAGACTTTATAATGTACACAATATAATCTTAACATTGTAATCCCAATGTAACCAATCTAGAATGTTATATATTCTTAGTATTTCCATATTCTTTATAGGTAACAATTCAAGGATTTAGTGTAACACAAAATAGAATTTCAAGTGATGAACTATCCCTTTACACTGTGTGGTAATTGGTTAATTAAAAGGTAGGGTGGTGCTATATAGACTGCTGGGTGTGTCCAACAGATTGCAGATGATAAGGTATGACGTATGCTGGTGTAGAGAAGATGGAAAGGGTTTAGAACTTGTAATGTTAATGGTCTAATGCTTTCTACCACAGAAGCTTTATTGAAGGGTCCTGCACCGCACACTATCACTAATCATCTTACTTAAATGCAGGTGCTGAAATTAGTAGATCTTATGTCCGACTGATACGCTAATACAGAACAATCAAGATGTTCCAATGTGAGTGAAAAATCAGTTACAGCTGTGTAAAATCTCTAGTTTGTCCTCATTATTTTTAGTAGTGGACACACACACACACACCTGTGTGCATCTTATAGTGTCGGCCTCGATCCGGCTCACTTTGTCGTGTTGTTTTACATCTAACAACTCATTTAGTATATGTAAAAAAAAAAAATCCACATTCAAGCTCTGTTTATAATTTAAGTAAATAAAAAGCATTCATCTTAAGTAAAGCAGTTCTTTACTCTTTCAGGTACATTCAGTATAATCCAGTCCATTTAGTCAAAAAAAGGTGGCGCTTTTCTCCATGTTACTGTATAATCACAACCACTGTGTGGCACCAAACTCTTGAATCATTTTATAATGATACTTTGTGTCCTCCCTGTGTACAGTTTTTCCATAACCTTTTTTTTTTTAAAAAACAAAAACATGCTACTTTAAGGCGTTGACTACAATCTGTGCTAGTTTAGTCAACATTTCTATTACAGATTGCAAAGTTTCCACTAATAGAAAGACGAGGATTATGACTGCTGTTGTGCTTTTGCCTTAACTTCCACGTCTTTGTGTCATTGTTTCTGAGTGAACAAAGGCCTATGATGTGCCTTTTCAATACTGTGACAGGAGAAATGTTACCAGTCGCAGGACTTAAGGTCTCTCCTTTGTTCGTCTGTGACCAAACTGCAAACAATGGTATCTGTGCAGACCGGAATTCCAGTGAGCAAGTTTTGGCTCTGCACACCTGCTGGTGTCCAACTGTACCAATGCAACTGGCTGGACTATGGCACTGAAACAGGTATGTCAGGCTTTTCTTCTGTGCTTCTCTGTAAAGTGTGTGGTTTTATGGTGAGTGCTGCAGAGGTAATTATTTTTAGTTTTAGCTGTGGGTGGCGCTGTATGTTGCCACCAGTTCCAGCCACCTGAATCTGCTGGGTTGGTTGGTTGCTTGAGAAGGGGACACATCCTGGGAAACCAGTGGGACTTCGTCCCTACTGACTGTGGAGCCAATCAACAGCACACCAAGACACCAGAAAGTGTCTCATCCAAGCAGCTGCAGAGAGCAGCCAAACCCTCAGCCTTGAACTCTTTATCACCAAAAGCATTTTGAGCTTGGCTTCTCGGGACCCCGGAGGCTGTAAACCTTTGAAAATTGCAGTTCAGCATGAAGGACTGTGCGGTCTTCGCAGCTGACAAGCTGGGCTCACTTGTATTTCTTAGAAATATGTGCCTTCCCATCGCATCCAAACACTTGCTGCAGTTGGGGCAAAACAAAGCAGCCTGCAATCGATCCCAGCACACTGCTGCTGCCTGCAGAGCAACGCTGGGGAGTAAATTATTGGTAGATGGCTTCAACCACCCAGGGAGCCTGAGACCAAACTAAGAACTGAAACGGAGGCTTTACCCCCAGGCTTAGTGAAGCTGCCATTCTGTGTCTCTGCCTTTTATTAAAAAGAAGGACAGAAAGATTGAAACACGGATATATAGTTATTCTGTAGAGCTGAAAATGTGTTTGTGAATGCAACATATTATGAGACAAAAGTCCAAGTCAGGACTGGCCTTGAATCAGGGATGACACAACTCAACATGTCACATTGCACAGTTTTGTAACACACTTCCAGTAACGGTTAAAGACAGTAGTTGGCATTTGTTTTAAAAGGAAGCAGCTGTAAAATAGTATTAGGCAACAAGGCTATGTAACTGAAGGTGCTGTATATAACTGCAGTTGGACAACCCATCAGTACTTTACTTTAACCTCCTAGGACCTGGCGTCCACATATGTGGACATCAGATTTTGAGTTGTCTAGACCAAAATACTAAATTTTGCTCTAGAAGGGCCTGATATCCACTTACGAGGACATTATACTGCACTGTTCTATCGAAATTTAAGACCAATGTCCTCATATGTGCATCTCATTTTTGTCAGGAACAAAAATCAGGTAAAAATAAATAAATCTGGCAATTCTTTGTTTTTACATTCGTCAGTTCCCAATATGCCCAAATATCAAAGAGAAATTAAAAATGCATGATATGGAAGAGTTCGGGTCTTAGGAGGTTAAGACTGGAGACTGCAGAGATATGGCTTTCACAGGGTTTATATTAAGAGCAAATTTAGCATATCACTGTTCACATAAATCAACTAAGAAAAACAACTACTGGGTGTCTTCTGAGTCACAATGAAATTTAAGAACGTAGTCTGTTGATCAAGGGTACAGAATTGAAATCATATTTTCAAAGGTTATAGCTAAAGTGTAGTTCTGGTCATTTAAAAAAAGAGGATTTTAAATGGGAATATAAAAACACCTTGATTTTGGGGAAAAAAAGTAAATGTTTTGTAAAACTGAGCAGCTGAAGATGGGTGCTTCACAAACCACCACAGGCTCAGCTGCAGGAGCTCCGTGTTGTCATTGATGAGCTGAGTACCAGTTGATACACTTACCCACAAAAGAGGGGCACACAGGTAGAGTGCAAATACGTAGATCATTCTGCTAAAGTGGTGTGACATTTATACATCTGGCTGCATGTCTCTTGTGAAACACGCACTGTTAGAATTAAAAAGTATCCACTATGAGGTCATTCAATGGAAATGTCTGTTTTTCTGTCCTTGGCCTTTAAAGAAATATTACACTTAAAAAAATGCTTCAAAGTTACAAATTATTTATTTCCTAAAATGAAACAATGTTATTTGAACAAGTACACCTTCCATCACTTATTATTAGTATTGGTTATTAAATCAGTTATACATCAATTCAAGCACCATATGAGTGCTTGTGGCCACAGCTTTGCTTTTATGTCAAAAATATTTTTTTTACCATTTCAAATACAATATTTTTTAATAAATATGACTGACACCATGTGGTTTGATGCCCTGTAGCAGCCATTTTGTAAAAGGCATTTTTCATGAAAATTGTCACCGGCATGTTCCCTTACATAACACTAGAGCCCTTACTTAATAACTGGATCTTGGTAACTGTCATGATCCTGGGTCTTTTGACCCAGCGTTTTAAGTTTATTTTGATATTTATGGTTTATGTTTAAGTTCATTAGGTTATCTAAGTTCATTTGTTTATTAGATTCCCCTTGTGTATCCAATCCCTGTTAAGTCTCCCTTGTCCTTCATGTGTTTCATGTCTGTGTTTCTTATGTTATGTTTGCGCTTCATTATATTTCCCATTTTATTTTGAAAGAGGTCCTGTGTTCCTGTATTTTGTTTTACTCTTCCCCTATGGCATTGTTATGTTCATGTTGTGTCTACTGTGCCTTTCTGTCCCATGTTTCAGGTCCCTATGTTCTGTCTCCCCAGTCTGTTAAGTTTACATTTCTTGAGTTCAGTCAGTGTGTTTCCTGTTTTACTTTCACAGTCTGTGTCCTATGTTAATGTTTCTAGTTTTGCTTCCCTTGTCTCGTCCTGCCTAATTACTCCCAGCTGTGCTCTCCTCCTGTGGCTCATTCCCCCTCGTTATCCCACAGTGTATTTAAGCCCCATGTTTCTCTTTGTCAGTGTTGCGTCCTCCAACATAGCTGTGTGAGTCTCCCTATGTTTCCATGTATGATTTGGTATTAGTTTTCCCAGTTTAGTTTTATTCTTTGTGTCTCTTCCACGCCAGCAATAAAGCTGTGTTTTTTGAGTTTACTTTTTGTCTCTGCGAGTTTGCGTTTGGGTCCTACTCTTGCCTGCACACAGCCGTATTGTGACAGGTAACACCAGTGACTTTATTTGACTGTGCAAATAAACTTGATAAAAAGCTGTTCATGCAGTTCTTTCAATTATCAATGTTTCTTAAAGTACAGGGTGGGCCATTTATATGGATACACCGTAATAAAATGGGAATGGTTGGTGATATTAAAGTCCTGTTTGTGGCACATTAGTATATGTGAGGGGGCAAACTCCTCAAGATGGGTGGTGACCATGGTGGCCATTTAGAAGTCGGCCATCTTGGATACAACTTTTGTTTTTTTCAATAGGAAGAGGGCCATGTGACACATCAAACTTATTGGTAATGTCACAAGAAAAACAATGGTGTGCTTGCTTTCAACGTAACTTTATTCTTTCATGAGTTATTTACAAGTTTCTGACCACTTATAAAATGTGTTCAATGTGCTGCCCATTGTGTTGGATTGTCAATGCAACCCTCTTCTCCCACTCTTCACACACTGATAGCAACACTGCAGGAGAAATACCAGCACAGGCATCCAGTATCCGTAGTTTCAGGTGCTGCACATCTCGTATCTTCACACCATAGACAACTGCCTTCAGATGACCCCAAAGATAAAAGTCTAAGGGGGTCAGATCGGGAGACCTTGGGGGCCATTCAACTGGCCCACGACGACCAATCCACTTTCCAGGAAACTGTTCATCTAGGAATGCTCGGACCTGGCATCCATAATGTGGTGGTGCACCATCTTGCTGGAAAAACTCAGGGAACGTGCCAGCTTCAGTGCATAAAGAAGGAAACACATCATCATGTAGAAATTTCAAATATCCAGTGGCCTTGAGGTTTCCATTGATGAAGAATGGACTCACTATCGTTGTACCCCATATACCACACCAAACCATCACTTTTGTTGTTCCAACAGTCTTGGAGGGATCCATCCAATGTGGGTTAGTGTCAGACCAATAGCGGTGGTTTTGTTTGTTAACTTCACCATTCACATAAAAGTTTGCCTCATCACTGAACAAAATCTTCTGCGTGAACTGAGGGTCCTGTTCCAATTTTTGTTTTGCCCATTCTGCAAATTCTGTGCGCCGATCTGGGTCATCCTCGTTGAGCTGCTGCAGTAGCTGGAGTTTGTAAGGGTGCCATTTGTGAGTAGCTAATATCCGCCGAAGGGATGTTTGACTTATGCCACTCTCCAGTGACATGCGGCGAGTGCTACGCTGTGGGCTCTTGCTGAATGAAGCTAGGACAGCCACTGATGTTTCTTCATTAGTGACAGTTTTCTTGCGTCCACATTTTGGCAAATCCAACACTGAACCAGTTTCACGAAACTTAGCAAGCAGTTTGCTAACTGTAGCATGGGAGATGGGTGGTCTCGTAGGGTGTCTTGCATTGAAATGTGCTGCAATGACCCGGTTACTGCGTTCACCAGATATCAACACAATTTCAATCCGCTCCTCACGTGTTAACCTCTTCGACATGTCAATGGCTGTGAAGAAAAGAGAAACTTGTAAATAACTCATGAAAGAATAAAGTTACGTTGAAAGCAAGCACACCATTGTTTTTCTTGTGACATTACCAATAAGTTTGATGTGTCACATGGCCCTCTTCCTATTGAAAAAACAAAAGTTGTATCCAAGATGGCCGACTTCTAAATGGCCACCATGGTCACCACCCATCTTGAGGAGTTTGCCCCCTCACATATACTAATGTGCCACAAACAGGACTTTAATATCACCAACCATTCCCATTTTATTACGGTGTATCCATACAAATAGCCCACCCTGTATATCGCAACTGTGTGCCATATGTGTCCCCAGATGTGTGTCACTGGTGTTACTGTGTGTTTTCCCCCGGCACATTAAATACAATATATTGATAATTTTACATCTATCAATTTTTTTAGACTTCAGGGTTAAGATCAAAAGGAGTCCATCATTACTCATTTTTAACTCTTATTCTAATAATTTCATTGTTGTAGCAAATAAATGTCACACTTTTAACAAAGCTGATTGAAAATGGTAATCTCATCCGGATTTGTTGCATTCCTCTTCTTCTGTGACTAAATGTGCTGAGAGACTGAAGAAATAATATTTCCTAAGGTTTTAAATGCCTTTCATCATACTCCTGTTGAAGCATGTAAATTATGTAGAAAGTGTTGTTGGTGAAAATGAAGTGTCATTTTTTCTTATTTAACTGTTTTCAAGACACTTTTGTTGCTTTTTTCTTTCTTTTTTTCTCTTTTTTAAATAAAGCAAGCAATTGATCAGAGTTGCCGAAGGACTAAGGTAACACCAGCGAACAGCAGAGTCTTTAAGTAAATGTACAAAAATTATTTTAAAAAATCATTAAAGCTGTCATTTGTGTGAATACGCGAAGTCAAAAAGTTATATTGTAGTATTGTTACAGTGTTTAAAAATTTGAAAAATAAATACATTTTAGCACGTTTACGTAGAATTGACCCTATCAATTAAAGGTGACAGCCTACGTTATTTTTAGATAATTATAATCTTGTTATTGTTATGGGGTTTTGTCTTTTGTAAGTGTTTTTTTAATGGCTTGTCTTTGTAAAATCTGTCCTTTCCGAGCGCAAAAACGCAGCACCAGATGAAAAAATTAAATCTCGTTTAGAAATCCCGCGATATGTCGCGTCGAGCATACCCGCTAGTAGCGCTGTTACCCCGCCGCCCAACCAGTCAGCGTACAACCGGGGAGAGAGTAGACATGCAGGATCCTGACTAGATTTCTCCGGAGTTTGAGGACGAGCACTGAGTTATGACGGAGTGCACCATTAAACCAGAGTCTGTGTTTTGTAACTGAATCGTATAAATCACAGAATAAGAAAATCAGCGCAGGAGAAATAGTTGAAAGCCAGCACCGGTCTGACAGTCAGCGTGTGGGAATGGCAGCTCCCCGGCCGATAAAAGGCATCCTGAAAAACAAGAACAGCGCTACAAACAAGTCGCTGCCCGACGATGAGCCAAAAGAGATTACAGAACAAGTCCCGGGGCTCTCGGAGGATGACCAACAGTAAGTTTTGCCTGAGCTGTGCTGAGGCTGGTAGCCGAGTAACGTTAGCTAACGATGGCTAAACACTTGTTAGCCTTTCTAACGTTACCCCGCTGTCACCTCATTGGCTGTTAATTTTTGCCGGCAATGTGTGGTACCGAATTGAGAACTTTCTGGGTGTTTCTGTAACTATCAGACAGTGTGATGTCTCGTCTCTGATTTAAACCTTGATGGGAGGTATGACCGAGCGCTAACGTTTACACCCCCTTGGAAGCAGGTTAGCCTGTTAGCCTGTAATAAACAATCACCACATGCAGTGTGACTGTAACGCCTGCTAACAAACGGTTATTCTGTTAGAGGTTTCAGTGCCCATCACTGTGTAGTAGCATGAATCAGCACTAGTAAAAGAAGGTGTGGAGCTGTTACCGCGATAGTGACAGCTCTCAGATGACCATTACCATAATAGGCATAATAACGTGAAGTTGGGCAAAAAGTGGCGCGTTTACGCATGGATGTGTAGACTAATGTATTGCGAGAGGATCGAGGATTTTCATGACCTAATCTAAGGCCATTAATTTCATCAACCTTCTCTGCCAGTGATTTTAAGCAGCAAGTGGTTTGTTTTATGGTCATGGATCAAGCTTTGGATAAGGAAAAAACCTCTACATATTAAAGAAATATACTGCATGCGATGCATGTCTAATGCAAGCACCGTGTAACACTTTGCCTGTTAAAGGCTGTATTAGAGTGATCGATATCTACGACATTTACAGCACAGCTACAATCAACACCCTGTTACTAGACCACACTGTCCCTACGGCTTAAACTTTATACTAAATACTACGTGTTGCCAAAGATTTGATTAGTCTGCCAGACTTCAGATTTGTGTCCTCTTTCATTTTCCTCTGGTATTTATGTCTGAGACTGACATTATCACTGAAACAACTGTCTGTGGTAAACATGGTTGTCCTCATGCATGTTTCGAAAAGCAAAAGAAATATGTTGTATCACTTAAGCAAAACAAACCTTAAAAAAACAAACTAGAAACATGATCATATTTTCTGAATCAGTTCATCGGCATATAGAATTGCTCACCAAAGCATGAAAGGACAGGACATTAGTAGTCACAAACATCATGTTACTTTGAGTAAGATCCTGAATGCATCACTTTATGCTACCTGAAGCTTTTGCATTTTTGATACACTGCCAGAGCACCACAAATCTGCTGTGTGAAATCGAGTACAACAGGCTCTAAAAAAGAGGTATTTTAACATCATCTGAACACATGTGGGATTATTTCCTTGTTCATATTATCGTCATCATCACGAAGATCATTCGAGATGATGTGACCCAGATATCTAACTTTAGTGGACACATTTAAGACTATCTCCCAAACAAAATGAGGGAAATCAGGGATTCTGATTCACTTTAGTTGAGGTGATTATTATTCTGCTCTTTCAAGGGTTGAATTCAGTACCATACTGTAAACCATACCTTCAACAGACCTGAAACAGCTGCTGCAAGCCAGCACCATAAGGAGACAAGACATCCAAATCATCAGCATATATCAAATGGTTAATAAGGCTCTCCCCCATTTAGTGTTTTAGAAAGACTATCCTTATATAAGTTGAAGAGAACAGGTGACAGTATCCCATCTAGTCAAATAAAAAGGGTGTAGATGCGCTCCTGCCTCACTGAACTCAGATTGATGTGAACAGCAATAATGTGGGATTCTTATCAGATATGAGGGGGGACACACTCACATCTCATAACACTGCTGTTGAATATTCATGAGGCTCGGTATAACCTCTGCTTTCTGAACACATCTAATGTGACCTTTATTTCCAGCTGCCTATCAGATTTTATGGGCACCTCACGTTATTTGGCTTAACATCCAACTTCATGTTGGCCAGCGCGACTGCTCACATAACCACTAGTAGTAAAGGACACCAAGCAAAGATATCAAGGATGGGGGTGGGGTTGCTTCAGATTCGGGACCATTGCAGGGCAAATAAATCAGAGTGGGCCAATAGTCTCACAGGGACGTGACTAGGGTACCTAATGAAATGCTGATATGCAGAAACCGGTGCAGAGAACGGCTTAATCAGCCATCCTGTTGCCTGTTAGGTACTTGTGCTGAGGATTGAGTTGACAAGAGCTGCAGGTTAGCTTCTCTCTGTCTGGAGCCTCACCTTCTCATATGCATTTGACTGTGGCAGGGAACATGAACCAAATGACCGAATCCAGTTAGGTCATTTCCACAGCCAACTTTCTGTTTTCTCTCTGGCCTCAGGCAACTGTGCGTAAGCAAACTTTTGAAGCTGTTGAATTAGGTTGTATTAGTGCCAACAAGGTCAAATTTTAACAAAGGGACAATATATAAGTAAGCAAGGTGGTTCCATTTGCCCCTGCTGTTTTTTGATTATCCCGGTAATGTGTGACATTAGGAGACATGGCATAGTGTGATCGAGGAGTGGACACAAATCCTAATAAGATCAAAAATGGTGACTTAGTTGGGTAGGAGGAATATCTGAACCAAAAAAGAATAACTTTTGCACAGGAAGTTATCAAAGTTAATGCAGAGAGGTTCAGATCCCTCATTAGTGTCTTATTAAGATTTGAACCACTCGCAGAACCCTTGAGCATGTTTGAGTCACTGCAAAGCACATTTGCAGTATGGGCTAAACTTTTAAAAAATGAACCCTGCTTACAGGATACAGCTTTACATATGTTGATGTGATGAAGTCAATAAAATGAATGTACACAACATATGAGGGCTTTTAAGGCACTACATGAAATGAGTTCTGTGTGCTTTATAGTCATGGACATTTATTAACACCACCCACCTGCCAAATGCTGCTACATTTTTGGGAGCTCACTGGACTCTATCAATAACAGCATTTATCATGTTCATGAATAAACCCTCCACATGTCTTACTGGTTACTTTCAAAGGGTAACCATCCAGTTCTTTTTACTTGGCAGAGGCTAACTGTGATTTACCATCCACTGTGCCTGCTGTTTATCCCGTGCCAGCAGGTCTAGACAGGAGGAGCTCTCTCTGAGCTGCAGCATGAGAAATTAGGCCATACCAGGATGGCAGTTAATAGTGAATTCCTAATTCAACAGTGAATCAAGCTTTTTCTGTACTGTTCTAAAAATAGCCTCTCTTTGACTGACGAGGAAGTGGAGGAAAAAGAGTTTTCTGGACAGATCCCGTGTGCAGCCAAGCACCAAATCCATGGAGAACTCGAGCTGGACCGTGTCAACACTGTCTGCATGCAGAGCATCCATGCTCTCATATTGTACCAATATAGATGTTAATGTTTTGTCTTCAAACATTTTTCATAATTTTCAAAACCTTGGGTAAATGCTTGTCATCCCCTCCCCCCAAAACCCCCCAAAAATAAACAACAAAATAAATCAAAACAAAAAAGCCCCGAGATATACTAATCAAGTTGTTTATTTAGTCTGATAGATATTGTTGAGAATCAAATGGTTAAGCAATACAGGAAGATGTAATGCACAATAAAGCTGATTTCAGAATCATCTAGAGTTTTAAAGCCTTATCAGTCCAGGGTTTCTATCTCTAAATGGGACTTTTTTGGGGGGGGGGGGGGGGGGCGATTACACATGTACATCACTGGTGTGCGTATAGTTAAAGCAATGACTCTATGTTACCTTACTCAACAGAGATGGTCTTGTTATTTTTGGCCATTTGTTAAATAACAGTGTTTTTTTTTTTTTTTTTTTTTTAAAATGCTTGTATTTTTATCTCTGTCCTAATGAGTGTCCTGTATTTGGAGGTCAAAATCTCCTTTATAGGTACCAGCACAGCGTTACAAAGCAGGTTTTTCTAAACATCCCAATAGTCAGTGTGTGCATAAATGTATTTAAAGGCTTATTATCTGAAGGTTTTATTGTAGAATACAGGCAGTTTATATACCGAATAATTTGCCCTGTTGAATGTCATTCACAAAAGAGTTGGTAAGGCTAATTTCTACCATGATTTTAAGTTGGCAGCACTAACAAAGAGCAACAGCACAAACATGTTCTCCTTCTTATCATCTTCAATTGTGTAAAACATCACATTCCCTCCACCAGCTCGCTCTGCCAGCAGGATATCCTGAAGTAGCTTTACAAAAACCCACCATTCATTTATGTGACCACCTGTCTGTGTTTACGCACTTCATGCACTCTCAGTCTGACTCTGTGGTTTACAGTCAGTGCGATGCACCTTTTAGAATTTTTTTTCTTTATCACCTCTTAGATGAAACAAACAGGATCCGCTATTCCAGCAATTTGTGTTCATGGACATGAATTGGGGCATTTTTTTTTCATGACCGTTGGCACAAATACAAAGTTTTGTGTTTCAGTAGAAAGATTGGCATGTCTGAATGAGATGTTGTTCACAAGAATCTTGGACACGTTACCATGGTGACCATGAAAACATAGTTCTAAAATAACTAGCAGCCATTGCATTTTTAGCCCAAGCTGTGATTTTCTTTTTCCAAACCTAACCAAGTTATGTATTTTGAATTAATCACATATTATGTGTTAATAAATAATGCAAAAGTGTGAATGGTATGTGACTCCTATATGGCTCTGATGTGAGTGGCAAAAGGAGTCGCTTCGTCAACAACCCCCAGCCACCCCTAAAATGTGGGTGAAGTTGTCTTTTTTTGTTTTGCTTTTTTTTTTTTTTTTTTTTTTTTTTTTAAAGCAGAAAATGTTGATCTTGTGTTGTATGTGGACAAAGATCATTACAAACACGACAGAGCAGATTCAATTCAAGAAAACAAAAACACACATGTCCACAGACATGAGTTTGCAGATCAGCAGTTGTGACAGCTTTACAAACTGCCACGAGATTGCTTTGGATTTGAAAAAGCAAAGATAAATCTTAGAAGAAAATAAAGCAAAAGGGTTCATTTGAAGCGGGGATTATATTCCTTCTGCATTCAAGGCTTTAACAACTTTTTTTTTTTTTTTGCTGCTAAAAACAAGCACTGTTTCTTGTCCCTTTAATCACCCACTGCTATTTAGTTAACAGTAATGTCTGAGTCTCACACCCAGTCATATATAATTCATTGATGCCTCCATGAAATCCAACCTTTCCTTAACTGTCTCGCAGGCCTCATCATGACTGTATGATGTAGCATCAGACTGGTAGGCAGTGAATCTCTGATTTTCTATAACATGGATAGTAGACAAAACTTTGTTAACCCCTGGCTGTCATTTTACACTCCTCTGTACAGGTCAGATGGGGTCAACTGTGTTTCCAGTTGAAACTGGAAACGCAGTTGACCAGCCAGCTTTTTTATCGAGGAAAGATCAACAGGTGTCTCACAGCCTCTTGTCTACCAGGTTAAAGTGTGACCACAGCTTTATTAAGAAGCAGTAAAATGTGCAGATATCTTACTCTTTTGTGGCACATGGCCCAGGAGTGGGCCGTAATTTAGTGTTATACCACCTGTGGGTGTAGTTTTGTTCAGATGAAATGAAACATTTGACCTTTGAAGTTTAGGATTTGTGATGTCATCTTGATTGCTAGTGCATTTAATTTGTGTTCCACCCTGCTCCGCTTCTCCCCTG
This sequence comes from Pelmatolapia mariae, assembly GCF_036321145.2. NCBI lineage: Eukaryota > Metazoa > Chordata > Actinopteri > Cichliformes > Cichlidae > Pelmatolapia > Pelmatolapia mariae. The sequence goes on from NC_086240.1 coordinate 37,774,417, forward strand.
AACATTTTTCTCTACAGTCTGAGCAGATCAGAGGAGCTTAAGGAATAGTTTTCGTCCTAATTCTAGCTGGCCGTCTCTCAAACTTTGCGTAATCTTTTTCTGTGCTGTACCAAAGGGTGCGCACACTTGTTAAGTATATATCTTAATAATTCTCACTGTATTATCACTGACCTGCTAAATGCGTAATCACAAAGTTGCTGTGTTGTCTAATAATTGTGAGACTATTTGGCTGTGACCATCTGTAAATGCAAGCAGATATAGACCACTTTTACCAGTGTGGTTTACAGTAGATCAGTTGGAGAGGACAAAGGGAAAATGATAACGACTACATAAATGTTCAAATGGTTGTCTACGTTATCTTTTCTATTGCTTGCTCAACAGTTTGCAGTCAGCAGATGGATTTAATAGGAGGTTATCTTAACCATGAGTTATCCTTATTTGCTCACACAAACCTGGTATTGGCTTGTGTTTTGTTTTTTCTCCTCTCACACCACCACAGTCTGCACAGTAGTAACTGAGGAGGTGGCTCATGGCCTTCTTTTCAGGCCGTCTGCCTGTTGTGTGGTCTTGATCAGAGCTGATATTTGGATTGCTGAAATTCAAAGTTAAACTGGGAGGGACACCTGTAAAAACTGATTAGCTCTTCCCTGTGGCTGGTATTCATTTCCTTCCCTGGCTGCTACTGCTTTAATGCTAATTTTCCACGCTCCCTGTTGTAAATATTTAATTTGGCACTTTCATTTGGTTTAATTAAGCGTTCCCCTTGGCACGCTTCCTTTTTATGTTGTTTCCCCGTGAGGCAGGTCATGGCACTCGCTTAGAGTACTCAGGAAGCAGTATATTTTGTGGATTTATACTGACCTCTGTTTAAAAACTGTGCCCGTTGCTGTTACTGTTGGCGGGCTGATGCTGCGGTAGAGGGCACAGGGGCTGGACCTTTCCTCACCGCCCTCTGCCTATGCCACCTGATAGCACGGCTCAGCTCGCAGTGATGACTCACTCTATTTAATGAGTTTTCCTGAAGCGTTATGTCGCCAGCTGTTGACCACCTTCGAGAGGAAGTCATCATCACATAAGAGATGGAGCTCTATATTTAGTGTGTACTAGTAGTTGGTTGTGTCCTGCTTTTTTTTTTCTTCGCGTGCAGAGGCAGGTGCTTCATCTTTGTGCTACAATTTTCACGATGCTCTTAATGACTTAGTGAAGATGTTTGGTGGGAATGAAACAGAGTGGTCTGCTTCTGTTTTCTTTTCTTTTTTTATAAATATAAATGAAACACTAGAGTGAAGTAAACAAAACACTGTAATGTGCAAAATCCTGTTTATTTCCAAGACCCGAGTCTGTTGTTATGTTTCTGAAGCTCTGCTTGTCTTTAGTGTTGTCTGATTTGACTCTTGCAGCTGCAAATTTTCCCCAACTTGTCAAGTAGGAAGAAAGGAGCCACAGCAATCTCAGGTCAGGAATACTTTGATGCAGATGAAAGCTTTGTGGTTGATATATTTGTAAAAAGTCCACATTGATTCTGTGCATTCATTCCAAAAGCAGCTTATTTAGAGTATTTTCTTCCACTGCTAGGCCACTTTGTGAGCCACAGTTCAGGTCAGCAGCATTGTCCCATTTGGTGCCCAATTTTTAGTCAAACTTGGCGATTGGAAGGTTGATTTCAGTATTGAGATCTACTAATCCTCTGTTCTCATTTTTGATGTGTCATTGTGACAAGCCAGGAGAGCTACCTGTTCTTCCAGTGAAGTTCCTTTTTTGAATTTTTCTTGTAAGTCTGAGATTAGCCTTAATCCATGTATGGGAAAGCTACATCAGCCTGGTTATAGCCCAGCCCGGACATCGCAGGGCCTTTGCTTTGGCTTGGGAACAGCAGTGGGTGAAGTCCCCCAACAGTTGATTCTTTTGTCATAATGCACCAAAATTAAAGTTGCCTTGGAATGCATCACAACATCCTGACAGTAAAAATAAGCTGTTACGTTGGAGGGTTGGGCGGTGGCACTTCTGTGAGGTTGGTGAGCACCAAGCATTTTGCCAGCTGATGAGAATTTTTTCTCCACTGCCCAGCTGTGTACCACTGTCAGCATGACGACATAATAGGGACAATGTTGCACATGTATCTGATCTGTTTACATTAAAAAAAAAACATTGACTATGCCCTCTTTACTAATGTCGTCAGGAAAGACAGCGCGCCGGATTGACCAGGGAGATACGTGCTGTCTGTCATGCCTCTCACACATGAAAAGGAGAGAGTTTGTTATCCTATAATCACTTAATCTGAGGCAGTCCCCATCATGACAGGCAAACATCTTGTGTAGTCTGAGTTCAGCATGAGTCCATCTGTTTTGAAATTGACATAAACGCAGCTCTTGTGTTTGAAGCTTTCATGTAAACAGTTTAATGAACCAGTTCATTCACATGAAGCAGTTGTAGCGCTCAAGTCTGTGGAGCTTTTTTGGCTTGTCACAGCAGGCGGTGGATTAAGCATCTCCTGCCTCCCACTTCTTCCTGTCGCCCATGATACTTGACCTTTTGTTCCATGAACAAAGTCAAGATGTGGTACCGTAGCAGAAGAAAGCAGAGGTGGGTTAACCAGACCCTGATAACCTTGAATTGAGGCTCTAAGTTTGGCTGAACTTGTCTGGAATTAGAAGTGTTAAATGTGTGAAAAGTAGAAAGTTTCCGTGGCTTGGAATAAACTGAAAGGAGAAAGAAATAAAATGGAAATTATTACAAGTAAGTCTACAGAAATCTGCCAAACTCTTGGCAGTGCAATAACATCTTCTTCTGTGAGTTAAAAGAAAGGGTTCCAGCATCACTCCTCTTGGCAGGTGGCAGGTGTTCTCTTTATCCTCTTGAGCAAAAATTCAAATTCAGCACTGATTTGCTGTCTTTGTCTCAGTTCATTTCCTCTAAGGATTTGAAAGGGTAGCACGGATTAGTGTAATTTTTGAACAAAACAAAAAAAATCCCGACTGAGCATGCCGAGGTGAAAACCTTATTCCCCAGATGAGAATAAAACCATTTGAGGGATTAGAAGCAGACGTGCTAAAGAGAGATGGAACCAGAATCAACTCTCGAAGCGATTGTTTCAAATGAGTCAGTTGTTGGACTTTTGGCCTCATTCACTCGCAGCTGATAAGCCTCACCACCCGCTCAAACCCACACCCGCATCTGCAATGTGTTACCTTGACACAAAAGCAAAGACCGTGGCACTTCCTGGTAGTTGCTGGGACAAACTGGCGCGGAGGACATTTCTGGGCCTTTGTCCGTGTGTGTGTGTGTTCCCAAAATAATGCAGTCTGAGTGAAAACTGGGGCACGTTCAGTCCTAGATTAAATCTGTTCACTCGTCTCCCTGGAGGAAACTGTGGGATGGGATGGTAGCTGGGTGCGCAGTGGTCCACATTGAGTGAGTGTCTGTTTAACCCTTCTTCTTCCATCCATTTTACAGGAAGAAGTCCCAGAAATGGGATGAGATGAACATCCTGGCCACATACCATCCACCTGACAAAGATTACGGCCTGATGAAGATCGATGAACCCAGCACACCTTACAACAGGTTCAAAATATCATTTTAAATATTACTAAAACAGTAGCGCTCTACATGGCAGTTTATCATTCGTTTCTTTTACTATAGAGGTGCCTGACTGTTCAGGACTTTTTCTTGCCCTGCTTTCATTATTCACTTTATAAACTTCTCTTTCAGGATGATTGGGGATGACGAAGATGAAGGGGCACTGAGTGACTCAGACGGCCAAAGTGGACTTGCAGTGGATGACCTGGCATCAAAGTAAGAATTGAATTTGAGCGCTGGGAGACAAATGCAAATGAAAAGCGAGGGTGCAGCTGATTAGAGACGCTATCATTGTTGTCCTTCAACGGGAATGTGCATAAAAATGACTCTGATGGCTTTCAGACACTGAGCGCCATGTTGCTGCACAATTATCCATAAGTCCCAGTGACAGAACTTGTAGTAATATTCTGATCCACAAACATATGAAGCAGTCTGTGTTTTTCTTAACAGCTGTTCCATTCAGTTAAAGTATGACTTCAAATATACTCCAATGAATAAGTGTTTTTACTTAAATGTATGCTGGAAGTTGGAAGAAGGACTATAATGCCAGCATATGGTCACATCCTGCTGATTCGTTTTTAAATATGTGACCTATTTCAGATTTGTGAGGTTATCACTGGACTCTGAGTGTCAGTAGTTAATGTGAATTTCTGTGTATGTAGGCGGAAACAGATTTGTGTTTTTCACCCATTTATCACAAACGGTTGACATGCAATCACCAATTTGGCTCTATTCAGTTGCAAACCTTTAGCAGACCGACTGCTGTTTATAGCAACTCCACGTTTTATCAGTGGTAAACTTGGATGATGAATTCAAATAACAGTAGGAACAGAAATAAGCTGCTTTTTTCAGTGTTGTATTGGGCTTATAAGTATTTGGGGGATGACAACAGATGTAAAAACGATTTGATTATCAGTGAGTCTGAGGTGCTTTCTTTCATGGACGTCTTATTATTGCTTATGCTAACAAACCCCCAGCTAACATTGCAGGTTCTTCTGCAGTCCTCAGGCTGGGGCTAAACCCTTTTTTTGGTCTGCCAACAAATTTCCTCTATACTGTAAAACCCTTGCTAAAGCCACTATGGCACTGTCTGTATTTGAAATCTGAGAATTTTACAGTATGTGTATTATCGAATCCAATTTGAATGCACTCCACATGTAATCTCTTGGAGTGAAAATACTGAATTAGGAGCCGAAGCTTGAGAGCATACTGAAGATAGGTGCTTTTACAAAACAAGTGATTTGTGTCATAATTCATGGACACAAATGGAAAGCAGGAGGGCGGATAACATCTTATTGTCTCCTGCTATTGCGATCCAAAAGGTCTGTGTTCAGAAGCCACTCCGAGCCGTGATGCGGACGCTAACGGGAAGCTCGAGAAGCGTGTCCGCTATGAGTTACTGTGCTTACATAAGCGCATCGGCGCAGAGTTGGGATGAGCTCACTCGAGTGTGTGTGCTCCACAGAGTGTAGCGATTAGCTTCAGGCTTGGAAGTCAATTAGCCGCCTTTGTTTGCTTGTGCAATGAGTGCCAGCCATTGTTTTACACTAAACCCTCCAGATAGTGCAGCAGCTGCTCTCTTCCTCTGCGCTCTTCCTCGTTTAGATCCCCAGCATCCACTCTCTCTCGCTCCCGTCATCCATCAGTTATCCAACTGTTCTTTTCCTAACTGTGCTACCTTTGCTTCTTCTTTCTTTCAAAAGTTTTTTTATTAAACAAAGGTTTCAATATAATGTATACAAAAAAAATGCTTCAGAATTTTCCAAAATTTCAATCCTGTTCCCACCCTAACCCTTAAAACAACAAATAGTTGGCAGCCTGCGGCCCAACAAAACAAAAGCAAAAGAACAAACAAAAATTAAAAACAACAAATAAACTCATATAAGGAAAAACAAACAAACAAACCAAAAAAAAAGGAGCGGGGGGGAGGGGAGGGGGGGTTTCCTTGGACTACTCAGTAACAATAGTTGAGGGCCTTTCAAAAAAGTCCAGAAAGGGAGACCAGAGTTTATAAAATTTATTTTTAGACCCTCGAACTGTATATCTAATTTTTTCTACATCCATACAGGACATTACATCTTTTTGCCATTGTGTGTGTGAAGGGGGAGACGAGTCTTTCCATTTCAGCAAATAGCTCGCCTGGCCAGCAGTAATGAAAAGTTTAATATTCTGAGTCTGGAGTTGGACAGATTCAAATTCTGGACCGCACCAAACATAGCACAGAGTGGCTCTGGTTCAATTTGATGCTGCACGACTTCAGACATCGAATGGAAAACAGATTTCCAAAAGGTGGACAACAAAGGACAGGACCAGTACATATGAAACAATGTACCAGGAGCACCCCCACACCTTATACAGGCTGGGTCCACCCCTGGATATATGTGTGCCAGCCTATCCCTGGACCAATGCCCCCGATGAACTATCTTAAATTGGATAAGTGTATGTCGAGCACACATTGATATATTGTGAACCTGACCAAGGATAGAGTCCCACAGTTCATCCGTAATATGAAAGGTAAGGTCCTGTTCCCATTTAGATTTGATAGCAGCTATTGAAGAGCATTGTAAATTGGAAATTAAGCTGTAGAGAGCTGATATTATACCCCTTGAGGTTGGGTTGACCGTTAAAAAATCATCTACTGGGTTGTGCGAAGGCATTTGGGGGAATTCTGCTGTCACACTCTGCACGTAATGTCTGACCTGTAAAAAGCGAAAAAACTGAGCTGCAGCTATGCCAAATTTGGTGGATATTTGAGAGAAACTTACAAATTGTCTGTCTTCATATAAGTCTGCAAAGGATTTTAGGCCCTTTCTATGCCAGATATGAAAAGCATTATCTGCCATTGAGGGAACAAATAAGTGGTTTGCTGCAACTGGGCTTTGAAGTGACTACCTTGTTGCTTCTTAACTGTATCTCACGTGCCATCTCTCTTCCTCTTGTCTTCACAATGCTTCGCCAGCGTTGTTTCAGCACATAGAAACAGTGGAGAAATTGCCGTGTTTCTCTCGAGCTGGTTGGTTGGAGGGCAGTTGCACAGTAAATGGGAGCTTCCCCGTGGGCACTTTCACATTTTCACTACCATCCACTCAGCCATGACTCGTTATTCATTTTGTCCACCTCTGTTAAAGCTCTTTGTTATTTTTATCTCATGCTTGAGTACTCACACACTCGCATCCCCACACTTTTCACTCTGCCTACTCGTTTTTCCACCTCCCCTAATGCCTCTCCTGCTTTGTTTCTCTCCAGTTTATTTGTTTGTTTGTTTTAACCACTCACAGTGACTTTGAGGCTCTATCAGTCATTACCTGTTTGCGTTTGGTTTCACACTTGTGTAATGGAGTGAAACCACAATTAAGACAAGTAAAATTGGATTGTGAATCTCCTAATGTATGCCCTTTGTTTCTCTCTTAAGGCTGGTGGCAGCAGAGGGCTCAGAGCCTCGCTTCATGAAAGAAGAGGAGGAGAGCAGCGAGGAGGAGGAAGAGGAGCTCACTCCTGAAGAACAAGGTAGACATCCACTCAGATTTCAGTGGAATATTGCAATTTTTTCTCTGAAGCGGTCATGGGCTTTCAGCCTATTTTGGCGTGTGCATCCTGCAGTTCACCTGTTTATGTATTCCTTCCACCTCAACACAAAGTGTCCTACACAGCTGTGAGGGTGACTAAATGCAGAGTGACACTCCACAGCCAAGTGCTGGCAGAGAGGGGACAGACTGAGAAAGAGCTCAAGTGTTTAGTGTGCTCTTGACCTTCTGCTGACTTCCTCTATACACACACACACACACACGGTGACTCTCTCTCTGTCAGCATGCGTTTGACTGTTCTCCCACTTTGCCCTTCTGTGCACACTCCGCTCTCAGATGCAGAACTGTATTAGGAGACACACACACACACACACACACACACACACACACACACACACACACACACACACACACACACACACACACACAGAATGTATTACTGTTGCTGGCTTTTATATTTATATCTGGCCTGTGCAGGTAACAGCGAGAGAACAGTCTGGAAAGTCACAAATCCGGTCAATATCCTCCCAACTGCAAGAGCATCATCAGCAGTTTTTTGACATGCAGTTTAATCATGTGACACAACAGGATGATAAGATTTGTTAAAAGCAACAACAACAGATGTGTGTTAGTGCATGTTAATAGGATTGTCATTAAAGTACTCTAACACTGAATTTTCTACCACAGATTATCTGTTGTTAATTAAGTTAATTTATTTATGTAATGGACAAGCCCAAAGATGAGATTGGATGTTTTTTTTGCAGTATAATAATCTGAAAATCTAATTAAATTAGAAGTAAACTATCCCGGGGTTTCATCTCAGTGGGACATGCCAGCGTGCAAAAGTAGCAGAGTTCATCCTCAACAATATTCATACAGTTTTATTATGCAGCCACAAAGTTATTTATTTTTTTAATTATTAAATAGTCTTACATCAACAAGTACTGACACTAAATGTTTTTATTTGCTCTGTATTTCTGCGTACATGCAGTGTCTGAAATGGTTTAATTAGCCCACTGTTTTCGTTTCACACATTAGAAACTCTGCTTCTGCTTGGCCAAACCTCGTTGTAACCTTTACTGTCTCAGATGTGTGCATTAAATGCTGAGTTGGCCAGTGCCGCATCACTGACACTGTGAGGCGTAAACACAGGCCAGCAGCGCCTCTGTTAGGTCTCAAACAGGCTCCACACAAAACTGCTTACATTACACAAAGGCCAGCTGGATCAAACAGCAGAAATGCAGGAGTCGCGTAAACATTCACAACATCCACTCTGACTCACCGGTGAAGGTTATCAGTGTCCTCAAGGATGCCGTGTGGGCTAATCAAAGTCAATTGGAGCGTTTCCATGACCACAGGAGTACATGGCATTAGGGAAGGAATGAAAATTGCTGTGTTTAGTTGTTGATGGAGGAAGGATAGAGTGTTTGAATCTGAAAGTATAACTGGAACATTCCTCTTGGATGTCAGTGAAACTGACATATGATTGCTGAGGTTTTTGTGTGAAGATGTTGGCTTTCTTCTTTTAGTTGCTATAGCGACCCTCGCTGCAATGTCCAGACTGCAGGTCATGCCATGCTTGAGATTTATTTATTTATTTATTTATTTATTTTTAAACAGGCACATGTGTTTCCCTCTTATTTATTATTTTAGACCAAATAAAAAACTGCAGACACTTGAAAATTGTTGTCTATAGTTACTATATTGTCTATTGTAGATTATTGTTTACGGATGCCAGATGCAGGACAGTGTTGTTGCATGCTTTTACGGTGCATCAACCTTTCCATGAGTCAAGCTCTGTTTTATCATTATAACATGCCAGCTGTTTTTCGCTGCTTTTGGCAAATTAAAGTGATTTCAAATGTCTCTGTCCCCTGTAGCCAAAAAGAAACAGTTTCAGATGATGAGGAAGATGCACTACAATGAGGGCCTGAACATCAAGCTAGCCCGCCAGCTCATCGCCAGCGAGCTAGAAGACGACGAAGACGAGGAGATGAGAGATGACACGGAGGAGACGGAGGAGATCAGTGTTGACCCGCCACAGGAAGGTGAGGGGAGGGAGACTGCGCCCTGTTGGGTATTTGTTAGAAGCAGTGATTCCCAAAGTGTGAGCTGGGGCCCCCTGGTGGGCACTTTGAATTCACTTTTTATTTATATAAAAAGTGAATTCAAATTGGTAGTAGGAAGTGGTTAGTTTGTGATATTACTCATTATTCTTATTATTTATGCCTCAACTCTTTGCATATGCCCAGGTAGCAATTTATAGCCAACAGCCTGTGTTTATGTTTTTTGAATAAAGTTTTCAAGGAAATACATTACTTGATTAGATTGAAGATTTAAGATCGGGTGGGCCTCATGGATGTTCTGGTTTTTAAGTGGGTCGTAGAACTCTTGACTTTAGGAATGGCTGTGTTCAACAGGGCTCGCAAAATTTCAAAATCCCTGGTAGCCCTTCGGGCAGGGACTCTTCAGTTTTTGGTAGCCCAAAATAAATTTAAGTAGCCCGAATAAAAAAGGGAGCAATTTTTTTTATGTTTTGTTTCCTGTTTTGTTTCCGTTACAATATTATACTATAATATTGTAACGGAAACATTAATCAAAAAATTGTTGAAACACAAATTACAATATTGTATAAAAATTACAATCATCAACTCAAATACTTGGTTGTAATTGAACAGAAATTTCTATGAACTTGTAAGAACTGTACAACAGGAATCAGTCTGTCAGATCCTGAATTTGAAATTTCCACTGAAATCACAGGTACGAGGCAAGTGGAACCAAGATCTAGGCCATTTGCTTTTTGAAGTTTGCAAAGACTGCTAAATTTTGCCAGTGGTAGTTCACTCTTTGCAACATAGTAGGCTGTTCTAAACAGATTTTTCAGGTTGATTTTTAGTATGTTATTTGCAGACTGAGCAATAATCCATTTCTTGCATTTCTCATGGGTTCTAATGGGGGCCTTTCTTAAAATTACTGGTCCCAGTAACAAAGGCACTTGTGGACTCAGAAATCGAGGGAAACCAACAGCACACCCGGCAGAACATTATGTTATTTACACGGGTGCACATAAGTGGTCCGCATGTGCGCATTCGCTGTCAAAATAAAAGACGCGCACCAGATAAGAAGTTGCAACGCGCGTTTGCGTCCATATAAAAGGCACTGTTTTTGTCCGCTAGAGTGGGATTTTCACGGCATATTCTGCACCAAATCTCTGTGCATTCATCATTTGTTTAAAGCCAGCTCACCTCCTGCAACCACTTTTCCTAGAATACGCGCTTCTTTTGTGGTTCGGACTCCATCTGACATTTCTTTGGAGGTGGAGGAACACCAAAGTAATTGCTTAAAGGAGATTCTTCGACATCTTTAAGAGTTCTAAACAAATGTCTGTCCTCCTCCAGAAAATCTTATGGACGCAAACACGCGTTGCGGCTTCTTATCTTGTGCGCGTATTTTATTTTGACAGCGAATGCGCACCTGCGGACCACTTATGTGCACCCCTGGTTATTTAGCTTGTCATATTCCAGCCACAGAAATTCTTTTGTCCATGAAACCATAAAGCTGCACTTTCTTTTTGCCTTATAGTCTGATTTGTCATAACTTTTCCGTTTTGTGGTAAGCTTTTCTTTGGCTGTCACTTCTTCACCCTGACCGGTCTTATTTGGCTCAGCAGAACTAAAATATATATCCTGCTGCCTTTACACACGCACTCACATAACGCTCAGCGATTCTCTGCGCGATCAACCTCTCACATGTTTAAGCTTCCTGCGAGAGATTTCACTTGTCATGTTTGCATAGTAAACTAACGATTGATAAGACGATGTCAGAGGAATTGGTGCGCAAATTATCGTCACTCACCAATCAGTACTGTCGCTCTCTATACACAGTTCGCGCGATTGCAAAGTGAAAGCAAAAAACAAGCGCAAATTCAAATGCGATTTCAATATGTCACATATAGGGCTGCTCGATTATGGCAAAAATGATAATCACGATTATTTTCACTGAAATTGAGATCTCGATTATTTGATGATATTTATTTAACAATAACAATGTATTGAATAATGGCTTTAAAGATTGTCAAAAATAGTATAAAATAGTGTGCAAATACTGATAACAGTGCAAATGTTTGCAATATAAAAAATAAAATGTAAACATCTATGTTTAGTGAACTTTGCCATGTCGCTCTGTGGTGCAGCTACGACACCAAAGTTTACACGCTATGTCTACTTGATCCACGTCTGACTCCGCGAACCCATAATGTTTCCACACCACTGAAGGGTTTTTTTTACCTCTCTTTTCAGCCAACTGCAGTCACTCTCCTCTCCAAATAACTTCTGCTTAGCTTTCCGAGCTTCCCTCTGTTAGCTCCTCTTAATTGTTGTGCCGCGTGTTCGAAACGCGGAGAGGTGCGCTCGATTTGCCACACGGAGCAGCGCGAGAGTAAAGCACGAGGGAGGTGCTAATAATCGGCTCAGTCATTTTTAATGATCGTTGAAAGCCCAGATCGTAATTTAGATTAAAATTCGATTAATTGAGCAGCCCTAGTCACATATTGGCAGTGGTTCACCGATGCCAATGACATATTTACCCAGCTACATTTCCGAAAGAATGCAAAAGCATTGACATATATTTTTCCTTCCTATGATAGCCCGACGGGCAGGGCAGGGATAGATTCTGGTAGCCCGACTGGAAAAATCGCTAGCCCCGGGACGTCGGGCTAGCGATTTTGCGAGCCCTGGTTCAAGCTTTTTACTGGACACGTTTCAGTTACGTTTAGAAGTAATTGTTTTGCTCATTAGTTTGCATGTCTCAACGTGTACTCACTTTGACCAAACTTTATAGTCATGAGTTTGGTCCGTTTACTGAAATGGCTTACTCACGTCCACTTTTTCCAGGATGAAAAAGCTGAATAAAATAAAAATTTATCCACTCCTGTCTTTTCTCATGTCTTTGTTTCTTTCTTTCTCCAGCTGATTCTCTGGACTCATAGATGCCGTCTCCTACCTTCAGTCCTGCGTGTGTTTGTGTGTGCGTGTATTTGTCGACTCAAGAATCAGAAAGACAATGCTGCTGATGTTTTTAACACTGAGCAACACAGCAAAACACCGCTTCAACACCCATATAACAACTCTCAGCAGCCATTAAACTCCCGGTCACACGTCTGGCTCTACTTTTCCTTCCAACTGTGCAATATGACACACTGGTTTTTTCAACCCCCACAGTCTGTACAACACACAAAAGAAGACTGTTGCTCCCTCCTCTTCCCTCTCCTGTTGCCAAGAATTTCTTCCTCCCGCCTCTTCTGAACTGGCGTCACAGTGAAGGGTGTGATTCTGACCCTGAATGGAGGATCAAGGCCTTTAAAAAAAAAAAAAAAAAAAAGTACCAGGACTCATGTCTGGCCACTCCACACGGTTCCTCTGTCGGCCACAGAGCCAGCACATCAGCCCTGGAGGAAGCCAGGGGAAACCCCACGACCTCTTCAAAGGCGTATCCGAGACATGACGACGGCTCTTTCACCGATGGCTGTGAATATTTTTTTTTGGTATGTTTTTGTTTTGCTTTATAACCCGCTGCTCTGTTGTGTTGTCCTTCCCCCTTCAGTACTGTCTGTGATAAAAGTTGGTCAAAATGATGACCAGTTTGTTTGTTTGCTTTCATCCACACTCACGTTTTTTAACAGTTATCTGGTAATGCTGAAGACTTCTCATTAGCGTAATGGTGTTAAAATAAGTTGGGGATTCTGTATGTAGCCCACAAAGTTAAAATTTTGCCACCAAAAAAATAATAATAATCAAAATTTGATGCCTTACATTGATTAAACTCCTGACATTTGTAATATGTAGAGCAGTGCATCTCAGGTTGAGGGCTGTACTGAGACGGTGTCTTGACCGTGGGGGTGTTGGGCTTTTTGGTTTATAAGCCACTACTTACAGTGCCTCACCATGATACTCTCCCATATGGCTACACATTAACTGTATTTACATCGGCACATTGATTTGTTTTGTTTTTTCCCCTGGTATTTCTCAGTTTCATCATTTCGGTTTTACAAACATGCATACCTCATCAGCACCTGATCGAATCCAGTGAGAAATTCGGCCTGTATGACGTCTACTGAGGCACTTTTTTTTCTTTTTTTAAATCAGACTAAACTAAAATCGGTTTGTTTTTCTCGTGTATGTTAGGATATGAGGGAAGATCAACGGTATGAGTGTTCTCTTATTTTCCTCGCCAGAGCAGTAACGGTAATTTAAACAGTGTTTTGGGGGGCTGTATTGAAGTCTTGCTGCTGAGGTAAAACATCCACTGGAGCGCTTGCTCTGCTCTTGCTTGCATAATTTGCCTACTGCATTAGAGCTTTGACAGAATCTGTGATTATGTTATTTACTTTGTGTTTTAAGCTTCATCACACACCAGTTGTCGGACTTGTCGAGTATCTTGGTGTGATGCAGTTTGGGATCTCTGTAGAAAGAGATGCTGATGCTACTGACCTTAATGGAGACGTCGGAAGTGGCTTTCGATGGTTTTTTGTAATGTTTGGTGTTCCTGCAAGCGCCGAGGAAGTTGCAACGTAGTCTGAATCGAGTAACAGAGGAAAGAAAGCAAAGGTCCCGATCCCGACTACACACTGTATGACTTGAGTCTAGTAAACAAAGAGGAGGTCTTTGAAATGAAAAGCGTGCAGGAGCCTTGATTGTCTCGTGTTTTGAGCTTTCATTTCCCTCTGACCCTTTAATTCCTCACTGTGATTGAAAGTATTGAGCTTTATATTGTGGGAATGCGGAAAATCATTGAAACATTTGGACTTCTGGATTTATTTTAAAGTCTTATATAAAAACACCTTCTAAGAGAAACTCTGTAAAGTGAGTGGGGAAAACCATTCAAGCAGCTAATTATCAAAGGGTTCTCATCAGGAAACAGGAACTCGATGTTCTCTAGAAGCTCTTCTTCTTCGATCACTGAATCCATAGACTGATAGAAGAGTTCAGAGGACTTCACCTTCTCACTTAGATAAAAAGGACAAGATTAAAATCTGACACGATCACCCCGTAGGTGGTTATTACCGATCAAAAGAAAACGTGCCTCTCATGTATCTTTGTACATGTGTGTAAAATGAACAGGATATGCCCCGTTGTTTGTTTCCCGTGTTTCGCACAACTTGTTTTTTTTCCCCCCGGTTTGCTTTCTAAGGATGATAGACTGTTAAGCAGCCCCACGACTTTGCACTGTCTCAGAGTGACATGGATGTTAAATCCATGTTTGTACTTTTTTTTTAAACTACCAGACTGCATGTTCTTTGCATCATCAGATTGTCTATATATATATTTTTCCTTTCTTTTTTGTCTCTGACCATTAAACACACGTTGTTAGGAATTCCTGTCGTGTGGTTTGTTTTGGAGCAAGAAAATCTGAACTAAACGTGTGTCTGTCTGATTAAAGCCACAAATTACACAGCTTTTCTTAACTGCAGCTCACCCAACTGTTTTGTCCTCCTCTAGTTTTTGGCCGTATAAACTTTTTCTCTTGACATGAGTGTGAAGAGAGAGAAGCCATTTTAGGTCATCATTCAATTTTTTTTTTTTTTTTAAGATTTTTTTCTACAGTTTAATTTTTAATTTATTTTTTTTAAAGAAAACTGTAGAAAAATCCATATTTAGAATCTATAAATGTGTCCATTCTATTAACATACTTTTCCCCCCAACTAGTCATACAAGTTGGCAGAAATAAAAGTACCCATTTAAAAAAAGTCTCTTGAACTCAGTTATAATACTTAACAATGACTTCGCAGATATTTGAAGCTTCTAACCTAACTGGACATTTTATTAGTAATACACAGTTGCTTCCCCCCCCCCCCCCCCCCCCTCGTACATTCACATGGGCATGATCACGTCACACAGATACTGAAGATTTGTTGGCTGCACATCCATGGTGTGAATCCTTCTTTTCACCACATTGCCAAGATGCTAGGTTGGATTGAAATCTGGTGACTGTGGAAGCTGAGTGGAGTGAACTTATTGTTATTAGTTCAACGCACCTGTTTGGGATGATTTGAGCTATTTTGACCTGCTGCATTATCCTGCTGGAAGAAGCCATTTATGATGCCACTACTACCTGTAGTGATACGCGGCAGAATGAATCCATGCTTTCATGAAATTTTGGCACCACCATTTGAATGTGTCAGCAATGACCCAGACTCATCAGACCAGCCAAAGTTTTTTCCAGTCTTTTATTGAGCAATTCGTCTCTGTTAACCCTAGAGATGGTTGTATGGGGAAAATCCCAGTTTCTTAAGCACTCAGACCAGCTTCTGGAGTACCAACAACGACGTTGCACTCAAAATTGCCTTTGCTCCCCAAATGTGATGCTCAGATGTGCATGGATAAATGGACTAAGCTGCTACCAAGTGATTAGCACATTAGATAACAAGCAGCCGAACAGGTGTACCTAACACTAGTGAGTATATGCAATATTCAAATATCTTCAGGTCTGCTTTTTAACTTTAAGGTACTTTATTGCTGCCCAACAACCCCAGATTTATTTCAGAAGTATGCACTGCATTATAGCACAGATAAAAATCTGTTTTTCCATTAAGCTAAAGCAGATATTCTGCCTGATTCCAGGTGATCTACTTTATATTAACCATGTTACAGTCCCATCACAGTTGACTTTCACTATATAATGACTGAGCTAATGGTGAGTAAACAAATTAAAAGTAAAAAAGTACATAAAATATATCAACAATGAAATTATTTCAAGCATATTCAAAGTTAGTGCCATACAGATTTTCTTTAAATAAGTAAAAACAACAACAACAAAAAACAAACCCTCTTAACAGTAGGCTGCCACCAGATGGCGCTGTCACACAAAACATCTCATCTTCCCGGAGGATTTCTAGTAATTCTAAGAGGATAAAGCTTGACATTCTCCGTGCAAAGGATTATTCTGCATGTTTCGTCTGGTGTGTGTGTTTCCGGCAAGGAAAAAAAAAGAAATGCATCATCTGAGGTCCTATTCAGCCTCAAAGTATCGCTGTACCGTAATCGAATCAGGCGAACTTGTTTTCATTCCCGGGGAAAAGTACTCATTATTCCACTCAGTGTTTCTCGTGGAGGAGTGCTCGTGTACTTGAAGTGTAACGCACAGTGGGGAAGATCCCGTCCACCTCAGAGATCGTGTCGGCGATGAAAGAGCCACCACTCCTGCCTGTTTTCGTTGTTATGGACCAGCAAGATTATACTTCCTTTATCATTATAACAATAAAGATTCATATTTTATGCCAAACTAGAAAAAACAGGGAGTCTGTTTTGACCAGAGCATATTTTCTTTACATATAAAATAATTCATATAAATATATTTTCTATTAAAACAGTCTGAAAGCTTATATATAAAGCTTATATAGTTATATTATAACTTTATCACTCACACGCGTGGTTTCCTACATAAAACACGCTACTTGCAGGAGTTAGGAGTTATCAGTCACACTCATCTTTACTGTAGGGAAATCATGGATACATTTAATGCAACACCTTCTGTGCACATTGCAGGTGCAGGAAATGTGAACCAGTGGCGATTCTAAGTTTAAACTTTTAGGGGGGCTCAGCTCTCATTCATGATGCCAGCAGTGCCTTGTAAATAAAATTAATGGAATATGCTGTTTGCAAATATAATCAGCCCTTTTTGCATTTGCACAACTCAGTTCAGTTGGATACACATTACAGTTTCACCTTCAAAAGCAATCTAAGCAGTTGGATGACCTATTGTAATGTCTGAGAATAATTCAGAGTGTATAATCAGACCTAATCTACCTGGTTTAACCTATTTTAGGTTTGAGCCTTTAGATATCAAACCCGAGGCTAACCCTAGAAGAGCAGGTTGCAGAGCCAAAACTGATTACAGTACAGCACAGTGCTTAATGATGTGAACTCATCATCAATGAATCTGGGTAAAACAAAAGCTACAGCTTTATAATTTTTGGTGAATTTGACTACATGTCCACACTTACTGGTTTCATTTTGCTCTTTCTCTGTCTTTGTGCCGTCACCCAAAAGTTAAATGTTACAGTGAATAAAAGACATAAACGGATCCATATCAGTTCATAGCATAATTCAAACTGAGTAAAGCCTGCTGCTGGACATTGATCTGGAGCTGTACTGTAAACAAACACTGAAGCCCAGTTTGCCCATAAAAGGAATAATTTTTTTTTTTTTACAAACTAAAAGAATAAAGTATATGTGAGCAGACTAGAGAATCATAATGATAAACATTAGCCAACATTTTTGATGTTATTTAGTCAAATAAAAACAAGCAGATGCTTTATAAGTCACAGTGATTTCCACGCATTATCAGAACAGTTTGTACTTCTGCTATATTCCAGTTAAAGTGTGTTTTAAATCCACATCACTGATTTGTGTCATTACATTACCTCTTCGTTAGGGGTGCACTGATAAATGGGTCTAAACTTATTGAAGAAACCTTCAATTATGTTTAATTTTGCTGACATAAAAGCAGTTAAATTGAAAGTTACTAAAGATACTAAAGACAGCTTATCATTTGTGGGCTGATGGCAATGTCTTTTGGTGGTTTCCTAAAAGAAAATCAAAAGGAAAAGCTCTTTGGGACCATTGTACGCGACAGTATGAAGTAGGGCAATATCAGAGAACTTTAAATGAGAAGGACTTTGGTAATAATCAGGGGAAAATATCTCTTCATTTCCAAATGTCCTGCGCAGCATTTTTTGAGTGCAGAGTACAAGGAAACTGAAGGAAAGTGAGAAAGAGGTATTTTCACTTTCACACAGGATGAAATATTAAGCACATGTATGTGTTAAAAAGATTAATAATAAATAAAATATATAATAAAAAATATCTCAAGACTTTTGGAATATATTTAAGCTTTTATCCTTGGAAATGTTGTATTTAAATAAAATATATTTGTTATTCACATCCTAAATACCAAGTCTGCCATCTGCACAGTTTATTGTTTTTTTTTTATTTATAAGTTAGTGTTTATATGAAAATGTCAGACTACCTCCCAGCATCACTAATGTGTCCCACATTGTTTCTCTCAAACTGTGTCTTTGCCTCGTGGTTACTTTATGCATTTAAAAAAGTAATTCTAAACTAATAATATGTATTTTTTATATGTTTTATAGAGTAATGTATATATAATGCAGTGGAAAGTATTTTCCCTCTTCTTATTATTTAGCATATTTCTCACTTTTTTCTCATATGTTTCAGATAATCTGATTTTTTTTTTTAATATTAAACAAACCTGAGTAATTGTCTTTAAATAATCATTTTATTTATCAAGAGGAAAAAAGTTATCCAAACCTACCTCTCCCTGTTACCTAATAACTATTTGTGCCACCCCGGGCAGCAAGAACTGCAACCAAGCATTTACAACAACTCACGATGAGTGTTTCACGTCACTGTGGAGGATTTTTTAGTCCACACTTTAAGGTCATGCTAAAGCATCTCAATTGCATTTAAGTCCTGACTGCGGTGGTTTTCACCCTGGAACTCTCCCATGGATGCTGTTTTTACCTTAACAGAGACAAATGAGGTCCACAGTTCTTTAGATGTTGTTCTAGGCCCTTTTCTGACCTTGTGAATGAGTCATTGACGTCCTCTTGGAGTAAAAATCTGGCCTGACAGAGTTTTCTTAATTTGTGGATAATGACTCTCACCATGGTTTGCTAAAACCCCAAAGCCTTAGAAACGACTTTATAACCATTTCCAGACTGATAAATGCCAGTTTATCATTTGTTCTGGAGTTTCTTTAGATTTTGGCACGATGTGCTGCTTTTTGAGATCTTTTGTTTTGTTTTACTTTGTCAGACAAGGCCAGGTAGCTTTTTTTTTTTTACCCGTTAACAAATGACATAATCATTTGAAAACTGCATTTTTTGTTTTCCTGGGTTATCTTTGTCTAATATTAAAACGTGTTTGACGATCTGAAACACGAAAGTCTGACAAATATGCAAAATAAATAATAATAAATAAATAAAATAAATTAACATAAGAAAGTAGAAAGGAGATAAATACTTTTTCCACAGCAGTGAATATTATAGATACTTTGAAGGATGCAGTGATATCCTATATTCTTAGTTATTACTGGATCTATTTATGAATTAGTTTATTCATTTACCGCATATGTAGAAATAGCAAGGATTGTTGGGTCAAACCTTATTTAAAAAGTCAGTAATGGACTTTCATGAGTAGTTATTAGTTATTATATAGTTGTCATATTCCTGCCTTGCGCGTTATTTTGTGAATTACATTTCAATACGTCCTCAGCAATGGGGCACATGCGCACTGGCCGGTGGATCCCTCTCTGACCACGACAGATGATCTTCGGAGTTGTGTGTAGTGTGTGCGCTCCACTCCCGCTGGCTGCTATGACCTAGCTACCGGACGACACTTTCAGTTTTTCCACGCTGACCTTTCCGCCTCAAACTGCAGTCCCCACACTCAACGTTACGGTCGTTTATGGTCGCATTACCGCCACTTTTTCATCGTAGCTGCTGGCCTCCGGGGCTAGCTGGCTAGCAGAGAGGGGGTGACGGAGTGGAGCCAGCTGGTCGGACAGAGAAACGGCAGCGTTAGCAAACAAGCTAATTAGCGAGAAAGACTCAGCCTGGATTATTGCCTTTAATCAAAAGAGAGCACAGGTCTGCGGCTTCACCCACTGCGGCAAAAATGAAGATAACTGTGGATTTCGAGGAGTGTTTGAAGGACTCCCCAAGGTTCAGGTGAGTGATGACAGCCAGGCTTTTTTTATTGTCCCTTCCGCTGCTTTTTTATTTATTTATTTATCTCAGGGGTAAAAGTATACAGCTAGCCGCCTGCTAAACCCTCACGCCAATCAGCAGTAAGTAGCTAGCTGTTCGTCGCCTGCTACTTTTCTATTTTTGTCCCTAAGAGAGCTGGGGCCAGCCTGGGAGGCTGCTGCTGGGACCAGGAAACCAAACAGAGACTCGCTGAGAGTCGTGGTGCAGTGGAAAGCTGCTCCAGCGCCTGTTTTTTTTCAATATAAATTATGTAAACATAGTAAAATACATTAAATATGAACGCAGAGATTAGAGTCTGTCCCAGGATCCTTGACTGGCATGACCCTGCGTGATAGTGTATCTTTTCATGACAGCCAGCTTTGTGTTTACTGTGCGCAGCACTGCATCTGTAATTCACTTTTCTGTTTGATCACACTTATATTTCTAATTAGACCCAATTGTCTATTTTCACTGTCCGCTCATTATCTTGCTTTTAAAGTAACCTGACACATTCATGATCGTTTCCATATAAAGACATATTAGTAGCGTCAGTAAGCTTCTTTCCTCCTTCAATTATGAGCTGATCAGTGAAAAAAAGAGAAATCACTGGTAACTTTACAAATAGTGCTACCGTCCTAGATTTATGGTTGAGTCTGTTCTAAAGGTGGTCATGTGACGTGTTCTCTGTGTGGTCATTTCTGACATTACCCCCCCCCCCCCCCCCTTCTTCTAAAATTTGTGTAAAAATGGCTCTCACCTCCCTCCTCTAACAGTGGCCTTGCACTGTCCAGTGTTTTGAGAAAGCATCTTCCCCTCTTCCTCCCTCTTCCTCCCTGCACAGCCCCTCGCGCTCCCTTGCTGCTGCTGCAACATCCTCTCTCACAAAAACGAGGAACAGATGTTCGAAAGTTGTTGTTGCAGTTGTTGTTTTTCTGAGACTGAGCGTTTCCTTTAGGATTGCATTCATAGGGCTGAACAAAGGGGAAACGTCCCAGTCGGTCGTTGTTGCCTGGTTTAAGGCTGTGTGACCATGATTGCCTCCCTTTAACTCACTGTTTTAAATTGGACACATTGTTACTATTAAAGCGCTCTAACTGGTGTGCTGCTTAGTGTGTCAGCTTATTGGTATTTGAGGTGTTCGAGGTGCTGCATGCTGCCACAGGCTTTGAAGCCCTCACCTCTTTGCGTCATCACACTTACGTTTACTTTTCATTGATTGTGGATAACAGAGCGCTGAGTCACTGCATATAGTTTGAAGTTTTCTATGTCAGCGAGGCAGTTTTTCAAACAAAGAAAGGAAACTGCTTCAGTGGGAGTGCAGAGGCTTTGTTTGCGATGTTTATCCAGCAGAATCTGAAATACTGCCGTCTTTCCCTACTGAAAGTCACTTATTTGTATACAAGACTTGCCTGACTGTTCTTATTTATGTTAGTAAATAAAAACAGTCATCATCATGCGCCAGGTCCGAGCATCTTTTAACATAATTCATTGCAAGGCTGCAGCAGTATAATAAGGCTTGGCACTTATTTTTCTTAATTAGAGCTTTTCTTTTCCCGGCACCATGGTGGTGTGCAGATGGTGTGTGATTGACCTTTCTCTGACCTTTAACTTTGCTGCGGCACCTGTTACAGCAGCTAAATGACACCATTACCTTGTCCTTGCTTTATTCCAAAAATAAATGCACAAAAGATGTGAAAAGTGGTAATCTGTTGATCAGTTAGATGATGTTTGATGAATATATACTCATACACAGAATATGATCAGGATTTGGGGTTACCTTGGGCTTTAAAAAGGTGCTCTTTTTCTGACTTCTGTAGACCAAAGAATCTGTTGATTAATCCTGTAAAACATTAACCTAAAGTCAAAATTAATCATTAGACTTTACAGTAGTTCTCGTTCTGTCTGTTTAAATGTAAATAACTCTGCTTCTCTGCCTGTCCCAATCAAAAGTATAAAAGTTATCACTTTTTGGAGGGGTTTGGATGCAGCAGGCAAAGTACTAGGCCTAGTTTGTGACAAATAAACAACAAGCAGTGAGTTTCTCCTCCAGGACTACTGAACTTGCCATCGGTGGCACTGAACTTGCTGGTGCCACCGATGTCGGTGCTATTTGACCATCTTGCACCACTGAAGGACATCATGGATAGAATCTGCAGGAACTTAACTTAGTGCTTAACTCAATGATTTCACTATAGTACTTTTTATAGTAGTAGTTTTCTAGCAGGTTTTTCTCTCCAGTTATTTCTATGTTATGCTGCTTGGTGCTTCTACTGTTCTACATTTTGGATGCCAGCTTTATAATCCACGCTAAAACCAAAGCATTGCATTACTATGGATCAAACTATGAAATATAATAAGTCAACAGCTGCAACATTAAAGTCATAATGATTTGGACAAGTGCCATTCTAAATGGTAAACACATTTAGTTTGGGTCAACACCTGGATTTTACTTAGCAAAGTGTAAGAGCCTTACGTTGGTCTAGGATACTTTTTGGTTACTTTTGGTCTAGGTGTGGGATCAGCATCATTATGTACCACCCAAAAAATTGAGGTCAGCTGAATAGCTGAATATATTGAGTGACCAGGTTTTTTCTTCCCTGGTGGAAATGGTACATTGACAGACTCAGGCGTTTGACATTGCATAAGCACACCAAATGCTAAAGGTGGTCCAATGAAATATTAGAGATTGTGGGGGGTTTTGTTTGGTCAGGGCAGTGTGTTTTGATATTACAGCCTGTGCACCGTTAAGCTGCTTAAGCTGATTCTAACTTTTACTTAAGTAAAAAGTCAACATACTTTTTTCCACTTTGCAAAACAAACAAACAAACAAACAAACAATTAATTATCAAATATAAAATGATGTTTAAACTTTCGTGCAGCACTACTTTCAATTGGACAATTTCTATCCCAATTTTTTTACACTGATTGTATTTCTCATCAAATATTCTGATTTCCTTTGGGCACCTCTATTTTGTTCTTAGTCCGCTCTGTCCCACCCTGGGTTAAAAACTTATGGAAACGCCCATGCATCCAGCTGACAGCGGATCCCCAGAGCTGAGCTGCAGCTCAGAATGGCGGGGCTGGAGGCTGTGGGATGAGAGACTTGCAGTAGAAAAAGCTGAATCATATTGAGGGCTGCCACAGCAACCTGGCCCGTGAGTCAGCTGGTAACATGAGACAGGAATGGTCGGTGCTAGTTGGCTAGCAGCAACTGAACTTTCGGAATAAGAGCAAGAGGATTGTTTTTAAATGTGTCACCAAATGTATATGATGAGGTAAAATCTACGAGTAGGAAACACCACTGTATGGGCAGATGTGATACAACACATAGAACTCGACAAAGGTTCTCGTTACTTTTTGTCAAAAAACTCCAGTTTGTGTTTTATTCTGTTAATCTAATTCACATCCACCTCCCATGATTGTCTGAGCAAGGTAACAATATAGCCCTGTCTCTGTTTGTGCTTTTTTGTGACCTTTGCCCCCCTTTTGGGGGAGTCATCAGTTAGCATTTCCTGACTTAAACACTGCTGTAGGTTCATCATTGCTCCATAGTTATTAGAGATTATGGCACCATAGTTTTCCACTTCGACCACCGCAGCTCTGCTGCCGTTTATCCAACCCCCCTCTCGTTGTGTTTGGCCAGGGAAGACGACGACGACGCAGGAGACACAGAGTATGGATAAAAACATGTAATACGCACCAGCGTGAATTAGCTCTCACTTGCTCGACATCTGTTTCCAGTTTGGTGTTTGCTTTCAACTTGGTGCTGGAGAATATGGAGCCCCCAAATGTAGAGAGGGTTGTTTTTAAGTGGTATTTTGGCACACCCCACTTACTTTTTTTTTTTTTTTTTTTTTAAATCCTCATTTTTGTTGGAGAAACCGTCTTTGGTTGTAAACCATGTGTTTGGGCTGTATGAGAGATTCACTAGTGCAAAAAAGTTATGTATTTTTGGCAGTAAACCCTAGTAGCCTAGTTTTCCACTTGAGAATAGATGTTGGACTCGAGAGCTTTCCTGGCTCTTCTTCAAGTATGATAGTTAAAAATTCCCTCCAGAGTGCAGCAGCTTTTCTATCCACGAGTATAGGAACAGATGTTTTACATATTTTATATGCTGTTCCACTCTGCAATGTCCCCAACAAAAACAATTATCTGTAGTGTCTTTTTATATGGAATAAGCAATGTGGGGGTAGCTTAAGGACCTCAAAAGTTATGGATACTTTAGGCTCCATTTATTAAACTGATCATAACATCTGTAAAACTGAAATGTTTCCAGTTTTTTAAATAGGACACACAAGAAATTATCCCATCAAGAGATTATAGTATGATGGAAATGTTTTCAGACTAGTTGTTGAGGTGAGGTAATTTCTGTAAGTAGCAGAAAAGTTCTCCTTGTTGTTGCGTTCCTTTTAATCATTATTACACGAGTACGTGTTCCTGATTGGGTGTGTGACCATGCAGTGCGATACATCCTGATTAGCTTCCCATGGGAGTCCACCTGTGGGCTTGTTATCATGCTGGGCTATTTGCAGTTTGATTTAATTAAGCTCTGGTCCATTTCCTTTTAATGGTTATTAATCAAGCCAATTAAAATGAATGAAATGTGAGGACTGAGGCTGCTCTTTATATCACATAAATACCCGTGTAAATACTTTAACTTTCAAGTATACAATTATTTTATCAGAGAGGATGAAGCACAGAGAAACTGTTGTTAATTTTTTCTAATTAAGAAAATTAATCTCTCTAAAAACGCTTTTTCAAAAACTCAGATTTTGTGGATTTTACACATTGCCTTGAGTATATAATTATTAACTCTGGATTTTTTTTATGAGGCAGGCTTTTCACTGTCTATAAGTGATTAATCCGTTAAATGAGAGAATATTGTGTAAGTCATTAAGAAAATACTTTTGTTGTAATTATTATTTATAGCTCTCCAAATACATAATATTGTTGAACAATAATTGTTGATGATATCCCCTCGTCTACAGCAAATACAGTTAAGCCTGTAACTTTGTGGACATAGGCACAATTTTTGTAGTGTTGCCATCTTTACATCATTAAAGTAGATTTTAATTCTAACCATCAACATATGATTATGCAAACTAGTCAGTTAATATTAGGGAGTTGGTATTGTAATAATTGTTTAGGGGTTCACAGCTAGTTTTATACACAGTCCCCTATTTTCAGTGGCTCAGAATTGATTGGATAATTGAGTGATAATCAGTTTCACGGCTCAGTGAGCTGTTAATGCAAGTAAAGGGGATCTTCACAGAAGGCTTTTAGTATTCTTTAGGCTGAAATCCAAACTAAAAATAAAGTAAATAATTAAGGAGTGGCCACATTAACAATCTATTTCATTCTTTAAAAGAAGGAATGCACTGGTCAGCTGTAAGACAACTATTGTGGGTGATCTGTGACTTCCAGAGTTTACATTAAGGTGCAAACCTCTGGGTACACTCGAGATCAACAATACTAGTTTAGACATTGGCAGAAAACATCTAAAAGAGCCTGAAAAAAATGAAGGTTAACTTGCACCAGAATGATGGAAAGAAAAAAGTATGGAGAAGGAGCCAAATTAGTGGGCTGTCAAACCATGAGAGTAATGCTATGGCATGGGCATGTACGGCTGCTAGTGCAGGGCTCGCAAAATTTCAAAATCCCTGGTAGCCCTTCGGGCAGGGACTCTTCAGTTTTTGGTAGCCCAAAATAAATTTAAGTAGCCCGAATAAAAAAGGGAGCAATTTTTTTTATGTTTTGTTTCCTGTTTTGTTTCCGTTACAATATTATACTTTAATGTATAATATTGTAACGGAAACATTAATCAAAAAATTGTTGAAACACAAATTACAATATTGTATAAAAATTACAATCATCAACTCAAATACTTGGTTGTAATTGAACAGAAATTTCTATGAACTTGTAAGAACTGTACAACAGGAATCAGTCTGTCAGATCCTGAATTTGAAATTTCCACTGAAATCACAGGTACGAGGCAAGTGGAACCAAGATCTAGGCCATTTGCTTTTTGAAGTTTGCAAAGACTGCTAAATTTTGCCAGTGGTAGTTCACTCTTTGCAACATAGTAGGCTGTTCTAAACAGATTTTTCAGGTTGATTTTTAGTATGTTATTTGCAGACTGAGCAATAATCCATTTCTTGCATTTCTCATGGGTTCTAATGGGGGCCTTTCTTAAAATTACTGGTCCCAGTAACAAAGGCACTTGTGGACTCAGAAATCGAGGGAAACCAACAGCACACCCGGCAGAACATTATGTTATTTACACGGGTGCACATAAGTGGTCCACATGTGCGCATTCGCTGTCAAAATAAAAGACGCGCACCAGATAAGAAGTTGCAACGCGCGTTTGCGTCCATATAAAAGGCACTGTTTTTGTCCGCTAGAGTGGGATTTTCACGGCATATTCTGCACCAAATCTCTGTGCATTCATCATTTGTTTAAAGCCAGCTCACCTCCTGCAACCACTTTTCCTAGAATACGCGCTTCTTTTGTGGTTCGGACTCCATCTGACATTTCTTTGGAGGTGGAGGAACACCAAAGTAATTGCTTAAAGGAGATTCTTCGACATCTTTAAGAGTTCTAAACAAATGTCTGTCCTCCTCCAGAAAATCTTATGGACGCAAACACGCGTTGCGACTTCTTATCTTGTGCGCGTATTTTATTTTGACAGCGAATGCGCACCTGCGGACCACTTATGTGCACCCCTGGTTATTTAGCTTGTCATATTCCAGCCACAGAAATTCTTTTGTCCATGAAACCATAAAGCTGCACTTTCTTTTTGCCTTATAGTCTGATTTGTCATAACTTTTCCGTTTTGTGGTAAGCTTTTCTTTGGCTGTCACTTCTTCACCCTGACCGGTCTTATTTGGCTCAGCAGAACTAAAATATATATCCTGCTGCCTTTACACACGCACTCACATAACGCTCAGCGATTCTCTGCGCGATCAACCTCTCACATGTTTAAGCTTCCTGCGGGAGATTTCACTTGTCATGTTTGCATAGTAAACTAACGATTGATAAGACGATGTCAGAGGAATTGGTGCGCAAATTATCGTCACTCACCAATCAGTACTGTCGCTCTCTATACGCAGTTCGCGCGATTGCAAAGTGAAAGCAAAAAACAAGCGCAAATTCAAATGCGATTTCAATATGTCACATATAGGGCTGCTCGATTATGGCAAAAATGATAATCACGATTATTTTCACTGAAATTGAGATCTCGATTATTTGATGATATTTATTTAACAATAACAATGTATTGAATAATGGCTTTAAAGATTGTCAAAAATAGTATAAAATAGTGTGCAAATACTGATAACAGTGCAAATGTTTGCAATATAAAAAATAAAATGTAAACATCTATGTTTAGTGAACTTTGCCATGTCGCTCTGTGGTGCACCTACGACACCAAAGTTTACACGCTATGTCTACTTGATCCACGTCTGACTCCGCGAACCCATAATGTTTCCACACCACTGAAGGTTTTTTTTTTACCTCTCTTTTCAGCCAACGGCAGTCACTCTCCTCTCTAAATAACTTCTGCTTAGCTTTCCGAGCTTCCCTCTGTTAGCTCCTCTTAATTGTTGTGCCGCGTGTTCGAAACCCAGAGAGGTGCTCTCGATTTGCCACACGGAGCAGCGCGAGAGTAAAGCACGAGGGAGGTGCTAATAATCGGCTCAGTCATTTTTAATGATCGTTGAAAGCCCAGATCGTAATTTAGATTAAAATTCGATTAATTGAGCAGCCCTAGTCACATATTGGCAGTGGTTCACCGATGCCAATGACATATTTACCCAGCTACATTTCCGAAAGAATGCAAAAGCATTGACATATATTTTTCCTTCCTATGATAGCCCGACGGGCAGGGCAGGGATAGATTCTGGTAGCCCGACTGGAAAAATCGCTAGCCCCGGGACGTCGGGCTAGCGATTTTGCGAGCCCTGTAGTGGAACCAGGTCACTAGTGTTTATTGGAGATGTGACTGCTGATAGAATTAGCAGGATTAACTCTGAAGTGTACAGGTTTATACTCTCTACTCAGATGCAGCCAAATGCTGTAAAAGCTGATTGTACATCGCTTCACAGTCATAGGGATAATGACACCAAGCAGCTGCAAAGGCAACCCAGGGGCTTCTAAAGGAAAATAAAAGCGATATTCTTCAATGGCTAAATCAGTCGCAACAGAGTACGCTTTTCAGTTACTGAAGACAAAACCGAAGGCAGTAGTGGGACCCACAAACAAACAGCGACTGAAGGTGGCTGCTGTAAAGGTGATGTCCATGGTTTCTACACGTCCGGCAGTTACTGACTGCAACGTTTTTTTTTTTTATCCAAGTATTAAAAAATAATCATTAGATCAAAAATTATGTTAGTTACTGAAAATGTAAATGGGGATTGACTTTAATTCCTAAACATGTGTCATTATCCAAAAAACCTACTGACCTAACTGTATGTGAGCACATTAATCTGTGGATCACATTAACGCCACCGTCTAGTGAAAATGCTGGAGTTTCCACTCTTTCTCATCAGTGCATTTCCTTCCTGCTACTTCCTTGTGACATAGGAAGACCAGATGTGAAGCTGGCCTTGATGTTTAGTCAATACTACACCAGAATTTCCAAAAGCTAGTAAGCATTTATCTTTAAATAATGACTTCATCTTGTTGACGATGCCGACACGTGTGTGTGTGTATGTGTCTAATGGTGGGTTTTTACCACTGGAGGACCCCCTTCTGTGACAGCACTGCTCCACTCTCTAACAATTACAGGATCTACGTCACGGGACTGAATCTCACCCCATTCTTCATGTTTCCAACTGTTTGCCTCTACCACCACTGTTATTTCAGTCCAGTGGAATAAACCCTTTTCATGCAAAGTGGTCAGCTTTTCTGGGAGAAGTAATGAAGTTAAAAAAAACAAAAAAAGCAAACTGTGTAAAATAATCTTCCTCCTGTATTTTAAGAAGTTCTTGGCAGAAGTAAGACAAGACGAGGGAGGCTGCAGGACAGTACGCAAGATATATTTGGAAGACATCAAAGTAAAGATGTAATGCCGGGCTGACACATCTAAATTGGATTAGTAATAGTAATTTAGAAGTAAGCCTGCTTGGGGCTAACTATGAAGTTTGAGCTTTTTTATTTGGAAAATCATATTGTTATCAACTAGGGAAACTTCCCTGTATTCTCTTGAATATGGCTTGAAATGGCTTATTGTCACTGGAGGTAGAGGAGCTCGGTATTTCTGTGTCAACAGTGCATATTAACTTCCCGAAATCACATAATTGGTGAACCGAGAAGTCATTTTACTTCTGTATGACCATTACATGATAAATAGTTGTTCCGATATTGTGCAACGGGGGAACAGATTTTCAACCAAACCGGTGCTTCTGCATTACACAATATTCTCCAGTGAGACAGAAATACGTGTAAAGTATATTCTTTGATGTCTCCTTTTGTCTTTGAAGTGTTGAGGTCCGTACCGCAGGCCTGAAGAAGACTCGGTAGCAACATGAATGACAAACCTGTTCGGCCGCCTGACTTCTTTATGTAGAGTAGACACAAGCAGCTGGGCAGATGCCAGCCGCCTCACGGAGCTCCAGGGGTGGAATTATTTGCTTTTTGGAGTGTGGTCACTGAATCACTGCTAAAGAATTAGGTGTCTCCTTTTCTTTTTATACAGTATTTTACTGTCCAGACAAATCATTGACTCTAGTGCTTGTAGACTAGCACAGTAAAAGTCTGGAGCTGTTGTTAGTGTTGTTGGCAGTGTTAGAATCTTAGTCACCCCCTGCTAAAATAACATTTTTATGTGGATGTTTACTCAAAAGAAGTACTCCAGCTTTAAGAGGCAGAATGTCAGGCGACTAACTAGAACTGATTCAAATGACTTGAATTAATTTCCTAAAGGAAAGCAAGCCATTGTTTACTGTCTACTGTTGTTAGATTGCTGGCTTACAAAATGGAAGATGGATCATGTTATAAGATATGTAGAGTAATATAAGAATATTGTAATATTGGCATTTATATTCCAAGCAGGAGGCTTCTGTTTTGATGTACAGTGGTGTGGAGTCCTATCTGACATAAGCTTTTGGATCAGTGCCTTTTTGGGTCAACATAAAGGGAAGCAGGACATAAACATGGCCTCGCTGAATCTGAAATTGCCTCTGATGTGGTTTACAAAGCAGACTTTTTTTTTCTCCCCGTTTTCCTTCTTCATGGCCTGTAGTCTGTCTTATACCACACGTCTCTCCCTATTTAGCTCTGGCTTGATCCTCACACCCACTCAGCACTTAAACCAGGCTTAGTTCCCTAATTTTTATTGTTTCATGTAGTAAAAAAGCTAGTAGTCATATGGATATTTCCTGGAATTTATTCTTGGATGCCTTGTCACAGAGGGAGGAAGAGAGTGCTTTTTTTTTTTTAAAGCTTTAATGGTTTGGAATATGGATATGTTTTCTTTAGATCTTGAATGAGCAGCACCAGCTATGGAACAGCAGGGATCTGGTATCTCTACGCATCGTAACCCTTCCAAATAGTTTGCACAGTTTTCTGTTGTTGAATGATACCATAGTTCAGAGAGTTTGCATTTTGTTTTATCTACTGGTTACACTCTGTGAATGCTGTTTTTGCACAAACTACCTCTCTTGTTCTGTTTTTGGAGACCAGAATCCTTTTGGACTAAGAATGTAGATTCTTAGTGATCCAAATTGGTGGGCAAGAACATTTTATATCTCTTTACTGATGATATTCTCCTCTTTTTGTCAAATTTGGCAGGTAGTATTCTAAATCTCATTAAACAAATTGATCAATTTAGACAGTTTTCGGGTTATTAAATAAGTTATACGATACCATCAGTGCTTTATTTAAATCAAGAGAAAGAGAATCTCCAATAATCAAATCACTGTTTATAAATGCAAAAGAAGGATTCATGTATTTAGGAGTCACAATTACTACAGATATAAAAGCAATTGTAAATGTTAACTTGTATATAAGACGAACTTTGGTTAGGGGGATGACGATGCACATCTCTTTAATGGATGTGTCAATATAATAAAAATGACTATTTAATTCTATTGGCAAAATTTCTTTACTTATTTCAGTGGATCCCTTTGCCGTTATTGAAATAATTTTTTTAACATGATTCATTCAATCTTTACTAGAAGTATTTGGAACAATACAAAGCCCAGAAAAAGACTCAGATAGGTATATCTACCCTATGACAGAGGAGGGCTGCAGTTCCCAAATTTGAAATTGTACTATTGGTCTGCCCAATTACAAACTGTACATTTTACTTTTCAACAGGTGTTCCAACTTCCTGAGTAGATATGGAAAAAACATCAGCAAAGAGTTGGTATAAAGCTCATAAACACCAACCCACTTTTTTTCTCACCAGTCCATGGTAATGCATCCGAAAATTGTTCAAATATCATCCCTATGACATTTAAGGAACTGTGTCTAAAATGTGATATCTCTAAGAAGCAATGCAGTTGAGACACTTTATTCAAACACATTGATCCTTTGCATATGAACCGCAACTCGCACACCTTGAAGACCTAGTGGTGAAGAAATTTCTGTTCTTCATAATGCGTTTTGACAAAGAGTCTAATAGTAACGGATTAGAGGCATGGAAAACTGATATACAAGGAGTACAACAGGATGAGTGGGAAATGGCATGCTCAAAAGCTCAGAAACAAAAGATTAACACCAGACTGAGACTGTTAGAATAGAAGTGGTTAATGAGAACTAGCATTAGACCTTGAAAAATAAACTGAATCAGTGGTTCTCTGACATTCAAGATGTGTGTTTTAATTGTCTGTTTCATCTTAATGTGTTTGCTCACTCAGGGTGCGTGTTTAAAATGTTGGCAACGTCAATAAAATCATTTAAATAAGAATGTAGTATCTACAGTACATCTGTGGTGTTTACATTCAAAACTACACACATAAACCAGGCTAGTGGACGTGATTTGTGTTTCCAGCTTTGCCCTGTGCACACGTGTCACAGCTGTTGGCCTGTTTAATATGTGTGCATGTTTTGAGATTAATTAAAAGCCATATGTATTATCTCAGTTATCTCATGGTCACAAAGTCTGTGTGATGCACCATGTTTGCTTATTTATTACATAATAAAGTGTTGCGGTAAAACTAACAGCAATCGCATTAAAAATGAGTGTTGTGAATAAACATGAGATATGTTATTATTATTATTATTATGTAATTATCCTTGTAGTTGTTTGATGTACGATGATTTCAATCTCTTTCTCGGATAGTCTTTTACACTCAAAGGTCAGCTGCTTAAAACCCAGGTCATCATATTTGTGCAGTATCTTCTGTATCAGAATACCAGGAAAAATAAATACAAACACTTAAACAACTTGTATATACGTCTTACTTGCCATGTTTTCATACTTGTTAAAGACAGCGTGAGATTTTTGTTTTCTGTTTGCTTTTGTTTTTTTGTATTTTCTTATCATATCAAGTGCTGAAGAAGAATGTCAGTGTGTAACCTGCTCAGATGCTAATTTAAGTTTTATGTCAACAATCAGGATAAAACGTAAAATGCATGAAACCAGACTGCGTAGACATGGTCTCAAGCAACAAAGCATTTTACCAAAATACGTAAGAGAGAAACAAGTCAATATAGAAAGAGCTATAATAAACAGGATTTAAGAAGAATGACAGATAAAAGTAAGCTATATAGATATCTTAACTTTGTCTGATCAAATGGATCAGAATAAACAGAATAATAAAATCCAGTGTACTTTACTTTGTGCATATGTGGCATTTCTCATGACTGTCATATCTACTTGCTCTTTGTACACTTAATCCAGAGTGAAGGCCGTACACTGCCACCTTTAGTTTATCAGGTTCCAGGTGATTGATATGACAGCATATACCATGTATATAAATGTATATTGTTTTTAAGAAAAAGAAGAAAACAACTATATACAAAGCACATTTCAAATGGATTTCTTTCTCCTGAAAATGTATTCAGACTCCCCTGCAACCCGTATACTTTCAGTCTCATTTGCTAGAACCAGCTGTTCAGCTTGGCTCACTCCAGGAGTGGAAAGAGAGTTGTCAGCAGTCAGTATATCCAAACCAGCTGAAAATGCTGCCTTTCATGTTACTGCTTTTCAATTCATTAGTGTTGCCCTTTTCAAGTCATGCCCAAATATTTCTTGGTTTAAGGGCTGGTTCTGGATTTTGCTTGATTTTTCAATATTTCTGTTGTTGATTTGTTTGATAAGCACATAATCTTATTGAGCCATCTAACCTCTCCTCAGCTTCGGGCCATGAACTTCTGTTCTGATGTTCACCTATAAACATTGTCTTTGATACACTTTAAAACCAGTTGGTTCTCTGAGTGATTTCAAAGTAGCCCCATGGTGATGATCCCACCACTGTGCTTCATAATTAGGATTATGTTTTGTTTCTGTTGTTGGCCTTTTTTCCCCAGATGACCTTTTTTGACATTTTTTTTCCTGTTTCCTGCTGATTTATGATGTAAACGAGAGTAAAGCAGTGTGAAATTTGACTGTCATACCACTCATTAGAATTCATGAAACTAACCTGGTGACAACTCTGTTGAAAGGAGTCTTATGAGGCTGTGATAAAACCGTGGTTCACACTGTCCTGACTTTGTACAGAAAAGAGGGCTTTGTCACTTAGTGGATTTTGTATCGTTTTGTTTATGTAGAGGAGCACTTGTACAACCCACACTTAGAGTTTGCGCATTAATTTAAATATCTGCATTCAGGTATCTTTTAGAGAGGTACATAGTTTAATCCAGTTTTCTTTGTCTATTTTGGTGACTTTAGTCTAGTAGGGACCACATTTTATGACTCTTCAGTGTAGATCTTGGTGTTTCCAAAGCTTTGTGGCTCTTCTTTCCTCTGCTTTCTCCTCTTTTGCTCATTATCCAGTTTCAGCCTGGATATGCTCCAAGTTCAGAGCTATGAGGCAATAGCCCAAATTTTCATTTTGCCAAAGCCCCTCCTTTTCTTATCCTGTCAGCACTTTTGCAAGTTTAGCTTGCAGGCTCAGCTTTTCAGATTAGAAGGAAATGGTCTTCTTCTTGCAGTTACTTGGAAAGCATGACAGTGACTGACTGACAATTAAAACAATTGTTTCTAGGTCTGTTCCTGAGAATGTATCTGAGTTTTCCAGTCTTCTTTCATTTCAGTGATGTTTATTATAGTTCATACTTGTGACCTGGATACTAAATGTTGTTGTTTGCCCCTGGGCAGAGAGATCAAGTGACTTTTATCAAGCAAGAACTGGCCTGACAAGATGTTAGATAACGCATAATCAGATAACGCTAATTTGACTGACTGACAAACACAGTCTATTGGGTAATTTTATTGTAATAATTCAATTCACTTTTTTGTAAAGTGTACAACTAAAGCTTTCCTTAAACATGTTTTAACTAACCCTTCCTTCCCTCTGTTTTTAGTGTTGGCAAGTGTTTGTACTCCTTACGTTTGTACTAACTACATCACCAAGCAAAAGTCAAATCCTCCTGAAGTCGGACGCTCGACACGGTCGGCAGAGCAGTGGTGATTCTGTGTGAATCACTGGAGAAATGTTCTTTGTCCGTGGCAGCGGAGAAAGACAAACGGGGCTTGTAGCATGTTCTTTTGACCACGGTTAATATCTGTGTGAGAGAGGCACAGTCATCTATTGCCTTTGACCCTGTTTCTGCCCTGTTGGACTACTTAAGACCTCAGTTCACAGACTTCACTTGGACTGCTATTTAAGACTCATAAAAAGAAGCACTTTGCTGTCTTCAGGTCAAAAGCCTTCCTCCTATACTTATTATGAAGCACAGAAGATAAAAAAAAGATCTATTCAGCTAATGTAATTTTATGTTAACATGTATTAATCAAAGTACATGAGATTACTTGCGCAATAAAGTACATGTTGCAAAGCAAAGGACTTCTCTATGTGGCAGGTTCTTCAAGCATTTAGCTGAATAAGGCATATGTCAGTTTCTGAAAGCTCAGCAGTTTAATTTTGGCATTCCCACAGTTGAACTTACTGAGTGATGGATTTGCTGTTCATGCATGATATTCAGATTAGCCTTACCACCAGGTTTATCCTATGCTCCTTGTAGCATAGCCAGCAACTCAAGCTAATTCTAGTTTATAGTTTTAACGATTGTGACTGCTGCATCTATGCATCCTGCATTAAAAAACAACAACAACAACAACAAAATCCCTTTCACATACAGAAGAAAGACAAGGACATGTAAATAACAATAAAATTAAGTCATACAGGTGCACTTCACAGTATCTGCTGTTCAGTATGCGCATACATCCAAGCCTCTCTTGTTGAGGGATCCCTGGCACTGACCAGATGTCCACGACTTAGTTTGATGCCATATGGGAGAACAAACAGCTACAGGGGGTTTGGAGAAAGCCGTCCGCTGCTACTGCAGGGTGACATTCTTAATCCCTCTGCTTTACACTGACACATGGCACTCATGCACTGCACTGCATAATGTTGGACACATTTTTTCCTTCAGTAGAATAAATTGTATTTGAAATGTAAAACTGTTGTTCTTATCTTCAGTGAGTTTATGCTAGGGGCGATTGGCTGATAGGCCTGAAATCGAGAGAATCGCCGTGATAAGAAACAGATACTGTTTTATTAGTAGATGTAAACAGTTTTAATGCTGCTATTGTCTTAAGAATAAACTTGCCTCAGTGTTGATTACTGCTGCTAAATGGTTATAAATGTGAAGCATGCATTATCTAAAGGCCACATCTGAGCTGCACTGCATTACTAATGGTACATGACTTAACAGCAGCGCATTCATTAAGTTTTCATAATGTGCCACCACTAGCATCATCATTTAATAGCTTTTCTCCTGTTTTAAATGTGTTTTTCTAGGATATGTGGGCTTATATCATTGCAGTGCACTCCTTAAAAGGGTGTTTTAATGCTAAAGGCGCTTTTGTGGTGGTTGTATGTTTTAGATGCACCTTAGTTAAAGACCTTGTTGCTTTTCTGCAGATACATCTGTAGTCTAATAAATCCATATATCATTATCAAGTGTTGGCATTTGCCATATTATTTCTTATTATTTCTTTACTCCAGATTAAGCATAAATAAATGCAGTTTTAGAAAAAATACTCAACCACTTTGTCTATCCTGCATTAAAAAAGCCTTAGTAATGCGATAATTAACATCAAGGGGAGATTAATCCACAGATCCTGTGCTGGGATGACGTATTTGATATTCTTCTCCCTCTGTTGTGGTATCCTGAAGCTCGTAGGCTGTCGATCTTGTGGAGAGGCGAGCTGTGTCTCTGTCACATTTTAGAGGGCAGGACGCCAGACCTGATTTCAGGCCCAAAATGGCAGCTCTCAGTTTGTCTGCTTCTAGATGTCTGTCTGTGTGTCTCACGTGCTTGTCAGTGCTTTGGCAGTTGCAGCTTTCAGAAACTATAATTGTGGAATACGGGAATGTTGGGGGAACCGAACTGCTATAATTAAATTAAGTTCTTCTTCTGTGTCTGAAAATGATCAAGATGTTGAAATAACAGGCAAATATTTGACCAAGTTTCGGTAGCATACGTGACAAAGATGAAGCTGTGTGGCTATAAATTCTGTTGCTTATATTGGCATGCAGTATATTGCTTCCTTTTTACTTATGACCAACTTAAGTGCCATAATGCGGAACAGAGATTAACCTAACTGCTCTGTATATAGTAGACACAGGAGGGTTATAAGGAGAACTGTGATAATGGGATGAAGATGAAGGGTATGCATGCTTTCCAGCAGAATGCCTCTGAGTACACCTTCTTTCTGTTTCACAGTTCATGCATCCGAATGTCAATGAAGTATTGAGTCATGGTTGTGCTTCACTTCAAACCTTTGCATTTTCTGTCCTCACAGAGCCACCATAGAGGAAGTGGAGGGGGATGTGTGCGAGTTGGAATCCAAGCTTGACAAAGTGAGTACCGCCCATGAAAAACATTGTTTAATTGTTCGTTTTCTCCACCGTGCGAGCCAGCAGCAACATAAGCCATCCTGTAACAGGTCAGGTTTGTCCTCGGACTTGTCCTCGCTGTATTCCTTGGCATTTCGAGCAAGACTGAATGAAAGCAGACGAGCAAACGCACTCGTTACCCTTCCAGCAATGTGATGGTTTACTTGGACCAGATTAAATATCTATCTATATGCCAAGGCTTTTATTGTAACTGTGACATTTTGTTGATCAAAATCATACATTTGTAAAATCACAAAAAGGGATGTGTGCCTATTATTAGTGATTTGAAAAATGGATTTCATGGAGGGGCCAAATGAATTCATGATGAAAGACGAGGTTAATGTTTTAAGTAGAGTTTCCAGTTTTTGTAATAGGTCTGGATGAAGTAATGCAAAGTAGTATACAAACAAAATCAGGGTTATTCACACACTCACACTGATGCATGCATCGCTGCAACTCCGTTCAGTATCTTGCCTGAGGATAGCCTGTTGATTGGTAGACGAACTTCTCCCGCCTGGCTCAGCATTTACTCACCATTCAGCATATTTATTCTTTTATCAGAGCTTTTTATTGTTTTGCTTATTTTTAATATGAAATACTCATGCGTAGGATGGTATTTACAGTCGTATTTAGTGGTACAGACTTGGGTTGGACGATTGGACGAATATATCGACTATCAACGATAGGCTGAGCCCATCGGCCATCATTTTTACAAGGGGCGATTTATTTATTTGTCCATGAGTAAGTTTGCTAATAAAGATGGAGCTAATAGAACCAGTCAACAGAAAGAAAACAAAAAATTAATAGCGCTGTTTTAACAGCACCCTCCTTCATCTGTGAGCAAATGCACCCTCCTCAGAGAGCGCCCAAATGCTTGTTGATGGAGCTGCAGAAGCTGGTGATAGCCTAGCATACTCAGCCGGATGGTGGCCACGTGCATGCTCATGCAAGTTAGCCGTGTTTGAGTCCTTTGCTCGCACTATAGGTCTGCACAAGCGGGACACCGCTTTGGTTACATCCTTAAATTTACCTCTTTCATCCCAAATTGGCGACTTTATATATATTTTTTTGTGCTGTCAGTGTTAACGCATTAACGCTGGCAGCAAAAATTTAACGCGTTAACGTTAACTTTTTACATGTCGCCCAACCCTAGTACAGACTGTTAAGCACTTGATGAAATCCATATTAAAGCTACAAAATTGTTTCACACTTGATTACTTATTAAAATTAAAAAATAATTGGCTCAATAACTTTCTGTGTGCAGAGATATTTTGGGAGTGTTATTTATAGTCCTGAGTCCTGAAGAGTGCCTTTGGTACTTTTCCCAGCTTTCATGCAGATTTTTCTTCCCCCCCCAACAATCAATTCATGCCTTTTGGGTTTTTTCCTGTGTAACTGACATTAAACCAACCAAACAGGGTCATGTTTATCAACGGTTGTACCGTCTTGATGCCACAGAGCCTCACAGAATTGTTCTCTTGCTTAGAGTGAGACCTTAGAAGTAGGGCTGCACGATTAATCGTTAGAAAATCGCGATCTTGATTCATACTTATGTGCAATCTCATTTCCAAATGACAACGATTTCAAAAAAAAAAAAAAAAAAAAAAGACGACGACGATTGTACCGCATTTTGATCCGGGACGTAATCTGCATGAAAACAAGCGCTCACTCTTCCTGCTCAACAAATGACAAGGGCGGAGCCTTATACCACCTGATACAGAAGCTGTGCCGTGATGCTCAAATTGGCAGGGAAAAACAACGGAGAACACGTCAGGGATGACGAGAAAGTGACAGGAGAAAATCCGTCCCGGTCAACCACCCAAACATCAATAACGGGAACCTTATACAGCGCTTCCCTATACACGTCGAACTCCAGCAGGCACAAAGAAATTACGGAGGCTATTACTTATCACCTGACCAAAGATATATCAACACTGTGCAAAACGAGGGATTTAGGAAAATGATCAACACCCTAGACAAACGCTACACAGTGCCGTCCCGCAACTATTTTTCTATTGTTGCACTACCTGCTCTATACACGCAGTGTCGAGCAACGGTGGAGACGGAATTTCAAGCAGTACAACATTTTGCGGCAACCACAAAATGTGAGGCATTTATTGTTTTTATTTGTATTTATTGTTTTTATGTTCAGTTTCAACTGTTACGAAGTTGATGTGCAGTTAATAAGTGCAATAAATATTTATACTGGAAAAGAAAATCGTGAGAGAATCGTGATCTGAATTCTAAGCAAAAAAATCGTGATTCTCATTTTATGCAAAATCGTGCAACCCTACTTAGAAGAATCCAGTTCTTTATTCCTCGACTTAGTCTTACAGCGTTACTTTTACACCCTCCTCCTCACTCCACCTCCGTGACTCAGCCTCACTTCCCCTCTTGCTGTGGAGAGGAAGGATCTGCCAGAGAGTGGGTGTGTTTGCGTGAGTATGGCTGTGATAGTGTGTGTGTGTGTCTGAGTGTGTATGTGTTGACTTGGGTGGAGTGAAGTTGTCTTCAGATACCAGAGTTCAGCTTTTCCTTCAAGCTTGCTTACCTGTGTGACCATAACGTGCACAGCCATGTTGGATCAGAAGTAAATCAACAGTGACAGTGTCCACATTACATCTGCTCTCATACATCCTGTTTCCAAACAATGGAGTAGAAACCTTTCACATACTGGTGTCTTCTGAATGGTGTCACTGTGCTTCCCTCATCAGTGTTAAGTCTCTTTTTATGTTCTGGAAATGAACCAAGAGAACAATGAAAAAGCATGTCTACCTGAAGCATTCCTAAAGTGCTACAAGAAATTATTTACAGATCACACAAGCAACAACAGAAAGCTAATACATCTCTAGATCTAAGGGTGTTTTTTACACGTATAGTTTGTTTTCTCTAGAACAATCGGTTGGTGACTTTAAAAACTTGGATTATTGGAGATGGTGGAGCATCCCAAAATGCAAACCTTGAACTGCTAAACTGCTTCGAAGTTTGTTTTAAACCAGAGTGAGACCACCTCCTCCAAAGGGTCTCAGTGTGCGGTTACCTCGTTTACATCTGCGCAAATGAACATCTGCACAATGGATTTAAACAGACTAAACACCACAAGCGTGAAAACACCCTAACAACATACAGCAGGGCTGAGGCAGCTGTAGTGTAATCATATTTAAAGATAAAGTGTTTTGTTCAAATGTAAAGGAAATGACACGTGTGCATGCTGGAAATGTGTGTAAATGTGTGTGAAAGTAAGGTGTTGACCCACTTGTCTTGTGATAGGTGCTTCTGTTTTGCAGCACTTTTTTCCACTTTGAGCCTGTCTTTTTCTTTTGTATCCTCACTGCTGAGATGGTTATATGATTGGGATTGGGGGAAAAAGCATTTTTTAAATATTAAGCGAAATACTTCATTTTGAGTGACAGCATTGCTTATTCTCTTTCTGACTCAAATTTCACTCATAATTAGTCGTGAAGCAGGGTCAGTCTGTGTTTGATCAGCCTTTAGGTGTTCATTAACATTTAGTAATTGTTGAAAGAAGCTGCTTAAAATTGGCATTTTCTTAGCATGTCATTTAGCTGCTTTGGCTGGAGATGCACATTCAGCCTCTGTGTCATCAGCTGTGTGGGAGTATATGGAGAGTGGCCAGAATTTGTTGGGAGTTTACATAACCTGGAATTATCTTTGCCCTCAATGAGTCAGAAGGGAAAGAAGTGGCTGTTGTTAATTACCAATAAACTGAGTAAGCACTGAGTATCTTATATTTCTCTGCGTTTCCAGTTTCCACAAAAAATCCCAAATCTATTTTCAGCAGCAGAGCTCCACTGTTATTAATAAGAGACAATGCCCTGAAGAAATCTCTAGCACTGTTTCTAGTTTGTGTTCACTGAAGTGTTTCTATTGTTAATGCATTTCTTCATTTCTCCGTTACCCCCTCGAACACTGACGTCTGCCGCTTTCCTTTCTAGTTGGTGAAATTGTGTATTGGGATGATTGATGCTGGAAAAGCCTACAACGCAGCTAACAAACAGTTTGTTAATGGGATCCGGGAGCTTGCACAGCAGTCCACCAAAGATGAGGTCATTGAGGTAAACAAAAATATAATTTTGCTCGATCTTATCTGCACAAAATGCTTTGAAGTATTTTTTTTGCTTCTTCTCCAGCTTGTGTCGTGACAGTCCTCCTGTAATATCCAGTAAAACTTTGAAAACTCTACATCTCAGTAAAATAAACATCACAGATGGTGTAAAAGCATTACTGACTTCATGAGAGTCCCCAGATGTGAAGAAGCCTTTAGCTCTTTGTTTGATCACTCTAAATGGGTTTCTCTCTGCATCCATGGTGATATTTATCCAAGTTTGAAAACTGAGGGCTAGCAGAACCTCGCACTGTCCGCTGGGTCTCGCAGAGGTCAGATGTTTTGTTTTGTTCTCTCTTATAAATTTTGCATGCCGAGGCAAGCACTTCCTGTCTGCCTTTGTGTATTTTGTTCACCGCCTCTCCCTTTAGGTTTGAAGCTGAGCCACTGCGTGTATCTGAAAAGTGTAACTTAGCCAAAAGAATTCTTTCCCAAAGTGCTATTGTTGCTTCAAAAACACCAGGGTTTCCTTTCTCTCATACCTGAGGAGCTTTTGTCCCTGCAGCTGTGGCTTAGCAGGCATTTCGAACGACTGGTTTTAATTATATTTGACCTTGTGCTGTTTTGTGTGTTTTTTGTTTTTTTTCTTGCTTTGTCTCTTTGCCTGCCTTCATGGCTGTCCTCTTCCTTCTCTTCACAGTCCAGTCTCACAAAGTTTGCCGAGAGTCTGCAGGAGATGATCAACTATCACACGGTACGCTGACTAAAGCCGGATGTATGATTTTTTTCCCCAAGTGACTATAAAATCCAGATCGTTTAAAAAAAAAAATCCTTGTGCTGAGAAAGAGAAGCAGAAAATGTCCAGTGAACATGTTTTAAAAGCTTAGCACCGAACTGAACTATGGTGGCTGAATGTGAAGAAAGTGGCTATAATAAGCATCTTCCAGGGGGAAGATTTCATATTGCTGTAAAATATGTGAAGCAGGGTGTTGCTAAAAACACACAGGAAACAATGCCTATTGTAAACAGTGGTTTTAAAAAAAGCTCCTTGGGTCAGCTGCAATAAAGTCCTTTTTTATTCATTGTCAGCCATCATTAGTCATAAAAGCTTTGGGATTTCTTGTCTTTTGTTACAAAATAAAAATAATTCCTGGAGTAAAACTGTCCATGATGTCATAAGCAGATCTGGTTGTGTGTGTGGGTTGAAATCCATCTGTTGGAATAAATCATCCATAACTGGTGTAAAGTGTTTGTTAGTTCATCCCGCAGACAGGTGAAGAGCTTTAGTATAATGTTGACCATAAAAGATGTGTTGCACGCTAGATCATTTAAAATAAACCAACATGATGCCTTTTCCCCACTCTTCAAGGAGCCCAGTAGGAGAGATCTGATTATGTGATTATTCCTTTCCTTCTTAAACTCCCTACTTGTCAGTCTCTGGTCGGCAATAAGGTGGCGCTTGAAACTTTCCTCTGTTGGGCTTCTCATTAGGACTTGAGCTAGAGCCTCTTTTTCTACAGTGAATTTAGAGATTCCCCTTGTCAGGAATTATCTCCACTTCCTCTGCCTAACATGTCCTGATTGAGCCTCCAGGCATTAACGTTGCACTGTGATTGTTACTGCTAGTTGAAATACAACATTTACAGTTGAATAGAAGTAACATGGTTACATAGTTTCTAAAGACTACATTGTAGGAGAGGCAACATAATGTAGATGTTGTCACCTCAGTGAGATGTTTGTTGCCTTTCAGGTTTGGTTAAACTGGCTTCTGCACAGTTTTAGTTCTATGTTTAGGTCAGACTGCAATTCCAGGATGTTTAGTACTAGTTAGCAGAGATATTAACTTAGCTGCCTTGTTCCCTAACAGCCTGAGACTGTTACTCATTGGTGGAGACTGCGGTCACATCAGCTGATTGTCAGATAGGATTTTGCTGCTCAGCGATCTTTCAGCACGTGATCTCCTCACAGTGCTCAATCTGTTTGTCAGTGAAGGCCTCTCCGCGCCACACTGCTCATATTGTCTTTTTTTGACTACAAATATGCACCGAAGCCTTATTTAAAGTATTCGTCTGGCTTTTTTTTTTTTTTGCTTGGTTCAGCTCATTTTTAAGGAAGGATGCAGGTTAATGAGGGTATGACTCATGAGCGAGAATAAACGAATCACGTCATTTCTCGTGTTTATGTCTTTATGAGGGGAGTTTACAAAGTCAGCGCGTTTGAGTAAATTTAGCTGCTTAATTGCACCCTGTGATGTTAACAAACGTCCTCCTAAGCAGATGCTGAAAACTAACTTAGAAATCACACGGGGGCTTAGAAAGAGAATAAAATTGTCAGCTTTTTGTTTCTTCCTTAAGTTCCTCAACATGTTTAGAGAGAAACCTTTTCTTCAAATGGGAAGGAGCAGTCACTCAGTCTTTCTTAGTCTTTCTGTCTGTTTTTGTTTCACAGATATTATTCGATCAGGCCCAGAGATCAATCAAGACGCAGCTTCAAACCTTTGTCAAAGAGTGAGTATTAATTAACCACAGTAAAAACTGGTTAACTTACCTTTCACAACTTCAAACACAAAATATTCAGGAGTAAATACACTACAGGATGATGCGGACAGCATTGTCATTAAATTGCATAAGAGAATATTTTTATTTCTATGTAGGCTTCATAACATCCTCCTCAGTTCTCCTAATTTAGCTCAGAAATTTGGGCAGCTTGTATAATTACAGGAAGGAGTTGCTTCTCTGGTTTATTTCATTATAAGGATTAACAGTTTTTGCCTCTGGCACACCAGGACTAAACACCCACATCAGCAGCACTTATACTTTACTCAGTATCTTGTGGTGCTCAAATGTGACTTAATCTCACTCAGGAAAATGGCTGCAAATGATAAGTGTGGGGCATGTGGTTCGAGGGCTTTAACAAGAAGCAGGTCAAGGAGTTTGCCTTTGTTTTTAACCTTCTTGGATTTCCAGGCGAACAAGATTGACATGTTCCTGTTGCCTGACCATTCTCGTGCTCATTCATATTCAGAGATTCCTGTAACTATGTACCTTTCCCTTTAAACTTTAACGTCTTAGATTATTGAAGTCCCACTCTTTGTGGAAACTCATTAAAGTTTGTCCTAAATTAGGGTAAGAATTCAGTCTTTCAGTGCAAGCTTTCGTCTTTCACATGTTTATAGTCTAAAATGTGACATTAGCTGTCGTGTCTCTTGAGTTCTGACACTAAATGTTGAGCTCCTTTGGCATTATGCTCGTACAGTTCAGCCCTACTCGGCCACAAAGATCACGATTAGTATAAACAAT
Organism: Pelmatolapia mariae; assembly: GCF_036321145.2. NCBI lineage: Eukaryota > Metazoa > Chordata > Actinopteri > Cichliformes > Cichlidae > Pelmatolapia > Pelmatolapia mariae. Next base: position 37,818,657 of record NC_086240.1, read on the forward strand.
TATATACGATTACTCAAACTGCTGCTGGAAAAGCCCACATCCTTTTTATAAGATTAATGGACACAATTGAAAGTGGCTTTGTCATAAGGCTATAAGTTATTGTCCGTCCATTTTCTTCCGCTCTTCTTGTCTGTGCTGTGATAGGGCGAGGTGCAGGCTATAACCTCACATTCACTTCTATGGTCACTTTAGATTCACCAGTTTACCCAAAGCCATGCATCACTTTGGACTGTGGGAGGAAGCCGGAGTACCCTGAGAGACGCACGGAAACCCAGGATCTGCTGTCATGTTTATACTAATAAACCTCTCTTCCTTTGAAGTGACCTGCGTAAATTCAAAGAAGCCAAGAAGCAATTTGACAAAGTGAGCGAGGAAAAGGAGACGGCGCTGATCAAGAATGCCCAAGCTCCCCGTAACAAGCAGCACGAGGTGGAGGAGGCCACCAACATCCTCACCGCCACACGCAAGTGCTTCCGGCACATTGTCCTCGACTACGTCTTACAGGTACGGCCCGCTGGATGTTAAATGACAGCAAGGGATGCAAGTTTGCCTTGCTGCACTGACATGTGGCCTACTGCACATTTTAAATAGCAGTAACAGGGTTTTATGCTTACACTTAGGATGATCTAAAAAAAGAAATGAGGTGCTATTTCAGAGAGATTTTGACTTGAAACTGAGGCAGTTTTCAGTCAGACTATATTTATATATAGCAACATTTTGCTGACATTCAGCTTTTAAGTATGGATCTCAAAAAAGCTGAGGTGCACGCTGTCATGTTCAGAATTTGGATGAGAACTTATTATTCAGCATTTAATTAAAAAATGCTATTTTTGCACAGGAATGCTGTGTTTGATTCTGTTTTATCCAAAGTGAACAAAAAAAGTACTCAGAAAGAAGTTTAATAACCTGGTTAGTCGGAAAAGTTTCTTCAGGTTCCAAAATCAGTTTTTGAATTAATGTTGTTCGTCTCCTTTTTCTCGTTTTCTTTCTCATTTTCTCTGTCAAAGCCACTTAGATATTTTCTGCTGTGACCTTACTCAGTGCTCTTGTGCCGTTGAATACATCAGCTCTGCTCTCAGCCACGGCACTGCTGATGAATGCTTTGTGGTTTCTGATAAGGCAGCTGGCGGCCCTGTTATTGAATCTCCCTCCCAAAAGAACAGACAATGCTGTATGGGCACCCTTCACTCCTTGAGCAAAGGAGATGGTGAACTGAAACCAAACTGGAGGTTTTAATATAGGTTTGGCAGTCTGCTCCAGTGGCCCACTCTATAATCACCATCTCATAAAAAAAAGAGTCCTGGCTGTGAGAAATGAGTCTGGTTTTTATCTCGCTTTTTAGTGTGCTTATAGGAAATCTATAAGCTAGCAGCTAGCTCAGCTGATTTTTAAATGGGTCTCCATTAAAGTTTCACATTTGGGCAGCGCTGTCAGCACTTTAAAAACTAACTTCTGCAGCGGTGCTTGCAGGAAACATTTGAGACAGATTTTAACTGTATTTTATTTTATTTTTTGTGCTTTTTAGTTCATTTTTTTCGTCTTTGTGGCATTTGTGCTTGATTATACAGTATGCAGTTTATAGTGACATGCAAGATGGTAGAGGGAGAGGAAAATATATGAGTGAGGTTGTAAGCCAAACTCGCATTCACGGCGTTTTAAGAGTGAAGCATGTCTCTTTTACTATGTTGTGCCACGTAGAGCTGGAGCATAAAATATTAAACTTCAGGGATTTCCTGGCTCACTGTTGGTGAAGTGTGCTGCTAGTCTGGAAAAATGGAAAAGCATCTCGCTCAGTAACCCACCCCCCACCCCCGTATGTTACCACTTCTATTGTTTTCACCACTATTAGAGATAAATGAAAGTTGTTTGTGTGTAAAAACTTGACAAACCAAATGTGACAAATTGAAATGTTACATTCCCACAAGTTTGCAATTGCTGCAGCTTTACCAACCAATTTCCAAATAACTGCTCTGATAGTTTGCTTGCGACTGTAGTGTTGACACTATATTGCACACTGAGAGTTAAATAACCATCGTTTAGAGGTGCTGCTTTGGTCAAAGCTACTAATTGACTGTAATCGAGAAGGAGGGGGGCTTGTAAAAGTCGCGATGCGTCAACTGTTGTGGTTTGGAGATGGAAAAAAATAAGCTTCCTCCCCAGGATGGGAGTTAACATCTGTGTATAAACACAAGTGTGGTTAGAGTTGCTTGAGAAAATTGCCTTAAAACCTGCAGCCATGAAATTACTGCTGACCATAAAAGACATTTCCTTTACTTTTATTCTCCGGGGTATTGAAGCATGGTGACCCTGCTTTCACTACACAAACAAAAAGGGACCGCTGGACTTAGGTTAATTCAGAAGTATGAAGCGAAGTGTGGTATTACTTCTGAAGCTGGCCTTCCTTCCCCACTAGCTAAATGTGTTACCACACCCAGTCAGTGACTCTGCTGTCACACTGCAGACTCACTGACAGTAACATGAAACAGCCAAGTATCAGCATCTGTTTTTACAATCCACCACAACACATCCCTGCTCTGCAGCATTAAGCTATGAGAAAATCCAAGGCCAGATGAGGACGGCGGTAATTAGTCTGGACAAATGGCAGAGCCTTCTTCACAAACATTCACACACAGAAGGAGACTGAGAGACAGGAGGCGATGAGGCAAAGATGAAAAGTGAGACAGGCTTCAACCCACATCCCTAAACATGAGGTAGAGGGCTCCCCCTGGTGCTGGTATAATGAAACGCCGCCTATTAATGCTTAGGGAGATGGCGCGATTTTATCCAGCCTCAGTAGTAGTCATTTCACGCCTGTCAGCTTTCTTTGATTTTTCTCAGGCACTTCTTTTTGTTTCATCTCCACCAGCTCGTCTCATTTTCTGTTCTGTCTCACGCTCTTTAAGTCTTTCCCCCCCATCTCCACTCCACTTTTTACACTCTCTCTGCGTTTTTCTGTCAGATACCGCATTGTCCCATTTTCTCATAATAATTCCTACTTCTCACTGTTTTGGTTTTTATGAACTTTCAGATAAACGTGCTACAGTCCAAGAGAAGGTCGGAGATCCTAAAATCAGTAAGTTTACTCGTTCTCTCAAATGAAAGGAGCTTTCTGTTCTGGGTCGTTCACTCTCAGTTCATCAACTGCCTCCCACGTGACCAGATTTGCCTGGAAAAATTCAAATAGGAGTGTTTTTAAAGATTCGTGTTGGGAAAATGACTCATCAAAATCCCAAATGTTACATGTAATATTGATAGAAACCTGCTCTGACTGAAAGGAGCAAGACAGATGAAAATTTGTTTTCATGTGTAAGCTTCATTATCTGTAAAACCATTCTGCTGTACAGAATATTATGTTCCTTTTATATATGAGAAGTATTAAATAAACAGTCCCCTGACTGTAAACTTTTGGTTTCTTCAGGCCTCCTAATCTGCTGTCAGAGATCAGACAAATACATCCAAATATACCTGTGTTAACTCATTATAGTCCATAGTTCTTAGAGCCATAAGATGAGAAATTCGGCTTAAATGATTTCGAAGGACTGAGCTCAGATAGTTTTCTAGATAATGAAAATTTAAATGCCTCCTTTAGCTCTTTCCCTCCGTTATTTGAGGACCTCCCCTGCACTCTTAACGATGAGATTTAACGCCTCGCCATCGAGCTGGTGCTTGATGACCATTAGTATAGAGTCCGGGTTTTTCCAAGGGTAGCCCCGGTAAGCTGTAGAGAGAAATCACAGCCAGTCATTGTGTTTTGAAGTAGGCCTGAAACAGAAACTGCTCAGTTCAGAAAAGAGAAACCATGATTACTCCTACTAGGTGTCCAAGGGAGAGTTAAAAAATGATGCTTGAAAACTGTAGGATCTGACACGGGTGTTTTCAGACAAAGGATTTTAAGGGACCTTTTACAGTAGGGAAATTTTGCATGCAAGAATGAGCTTTTTCCAGTAGAAAGACAAATCTATGATGGTCACTTGGGGTTTTTTCTGTTTAAATTTGATGAATGGAGATGGAAAGACCCTTCTTCCTCTCAGCTGTTTTAATAAACACATTGTTGTTGTTTTTTTTATAGATGCTGTCCTTCATGTACGCCCATCTGACGTTTTTCCACCAAGGTTATGACCTCTTCAGTGAACTGCAGCCTCTTATGAAACAGCTGGGAGGGCAGGTACAGGCTATACTCTGCACACACATACACCCATAATTAGGGTTGGTGTGTTCCTACGTTACCTGTATCCAAATATAAAAATCTTCCAGGACTTTCAGACACTGATGGATCCAAACACACAGCCACAGTTAAAAAGGCGCTCATAGTTTTACATTTATATATATATATATATATATATATATATATATATATATATATATATATATATATATATATATATATATATATATATATATATATAAATAGTATCTGCTGTTGTTCCTTCAACTTGCGTAGCGTACGTACAGCTCGCTGCTATTTGGTTTTATTCTTTGATGCTCTGCATGAAAGGAATACACTGCAGTGCTCGTCGCTCAGCCACACCTATTGATTTGTTTGAAGATATCTTAAACTCATAATGTTATTTTTAGAAGAGCAGCAGAATAATTGCTTTCCAAATTTACATAACAGTGCACTGTAAAGAGTAAACACTTTATATTATGAGGGAAAGACTAATATTCAGTTTTTCTGTATGCGGTCCTGCATTTACATTTTTATGATTAGTGTTAATTGGCTAAAGTGAAACTAGTGCTTAAAGAAACAGGTTTGCTTGTCTTTCTTTTTCCATTAGACCGGGGATGGGGAACTCCAGGCCTCAAGGGCCGGTGTCTTCCAGGTTTTAGAGCTCACCCTGAGTCAACACACCTGAATCAAATGATTAGTTCATTACCAGGCCTCTGGAGATGTTGCAACACTTTACTTTGAAACTCATCTCTTCACATTGTTATCATGCTCATCTGCTTTGTTGTCACCTTTCATTTTAACTTGTGTGTGTGTGTATTTTTAAACTAGTATTTCTGGTAATGACAATGTGAAAATGCAGGCATCTGCCCAACCATAAGTTCAGTTGCAAATTGAGGTCGCCACTCTTCTCCCTCTGTTTGTGTTTCTATCTCGTCCGTGTATATGTGTGGGTTTGTGTGTACTGCAGTACTTTCGTCAACTCAGTTTCCACCCTCGTGTGTGTCTGTGTGCATCCTCTCATAAACAAAGCCCTTCCTCTGAGCCTGAATGTTACTTGAAGATTATAATCACAGTGAAGCTTTTACATTTAGCGGGAATGAGGAAGAAGGTTGTGAGCTGGAATGGGTTTTCCCACAGTTGGACTCGGAGGGTTGACAGTCAGCTGAGTGAAAGAAGCAAGGCTGTGGAATATATAGGCTGTTTGCTCAGAGGCTGAAGCAGCAGAACATGACCAGGACCGAGGAGAAAGGAGTGCCGTCACAAGAGGCAGAGAAGTAGAGAAAAGAGGAGCTTGTTAAACGTATAGCCAAACTATGAAAGAAGGAAATGCAGTGTGGATTTTTTTGGGGGGACTTTTTTGACAGCCAGATCTGAGGAGCTCATTCAGCAGCTCTTAATTGGGTTGGAGAGAAGCGTGTGGTTTCTTACCCTTGTGTTCTGAAGTTGGAAACTTCTCATTGACAGAAAAAAAGAAGAGAGAGAAGCGAGGAAGGCTGGACCTCTTTGAAAAGCAGATTTTAGGAAAGGATAAGAGGCAGAGTGTAATCTTCTTGAAGCTAAATGTGACTGAAGAAGCACAGAAAGGCATGGACTCGAAAGACCGACGGAGAGAGAAGAGAGAGTTGTGTGAGGAAAAGGAGAAAAAAGGACAGAACTGAAAAAGACCCTGAAGAGGGAGGGGGGAAAAGAGACAGAGGGTTTGTTTTCAAGTGGATGAACAAGTAAGAGCTTAACTGTGCTGTGGATTACAAGCCTGTCGTGCTGAATTTGGGGCAGCACAAACCAGAAGGAGAAGAAGGTCAAAGGCCGTGCTAAGGAAAGCAGCGCCTGTGGACGGTGCATTATACCTCCATCATGAAGCTGAAGAAGGTGGAGAGGCTGTGCAGGGAGGTGTGGAGGAGCTGCCAACAGGTCTGATAATATGACGCGATAAACTATGAGAAGGTGATCAAGGGTGCGAGTAAATTATTAGAAAGATGAATAAACCCTGAGCTGGAGTAAAAGCAGCTGCGGGGGCGGGGCATTGATACCTAGAAACGTTTAGAAACTTAAAAAATGAAAAATAGAACAACAGAGGAGGATGAAAACCAAAGACTTAAAATACTTTTCTTATTGAAAATGTGAGCTGGTGTGTAGGCAGTAGCTTCACAGGGAGGTGAAATCAAGATCACATGACTTAGAGTTTGAATTGATATTGCTGATGTTCTCTTTTTGTTGGCTTCGGTTGACAGCTCACAGTGATTCATGTCAAACATGCTGCTTTTCCACCGCTAGCTGAAACCGTAATGCTGCTTCTAGATATAAATGTACTGCTGACTGTATGTTTCCGTGACACAGAGCCTCAGGATCAAACACACGTGAGCTTAATGCTCATTCAGAAAGATGTTTCATATCTTTCCCATGAATCACAGACGTTGTCATTGCAGCTACATGTCAGGAGTGATTTAATCTGACGGCTGTGGTCTGTAAATGACAAACTGATGTTAGCAGAGACAAACGATTGTCTCGGCCTAAGAAGATAAGATGTTAAAGGCAATATGAGTCACTGTCACAAAATGTGAGGAGAGCTACGCACAGAAGCATCTTTGAAAATAAAGACAGGCCTCGATAGATGGCATGAGCTCCAGCCGGACCGGACTAGTTGTTGCAGAGGCAACGGGGAAAACATTTCCCATCTGTGTTATCAGCCCTGCTGCTCACCCATCCACCCATTTCCTCTCTGAGCATAACAAAACACCCAGCTCCCTCAAAGCATCTCTGAAACTGTGTGATAGTAACATGTTTGTGTGTATTTTGTAAAAGAAACCACACACGTTTATTATACTCTGCTTTAAGAAAGGAAACAAATGTATGAATTTCCATCTAGTTTATTGATACAAAGCAGAAAATTGCTGCAAAATTTGCTTGATGAAACTTTGAACCCCGCTCGCCCTTAAATCAGTGACCTGCAATCACATACTGAATCTTTTGTTTTTGAGGCTGGTGATGCCAATTTAGGTCACGTTGCGGCGACAGACTATAAAGACGCACAGAGCAGAATTTCAGTGCTGCAAGGCAAACTGGCATATTTTCGGCATCACCCAGTGACCTCCAGAACTTCACTGAAGCCTTTAAGAAAAAGAAGAAATTGTTTCTTTCTTCACAGCTCAAAAGATTTTTTGTTTTCCTCTCTACATGTGTCGGTTACTCACAGGGACAAAGAGAATTAATCATCTCCCGTCTAATTTCTCCCCAGAGCAGTCCATTTTGGTTAGAGGAGAAAAAGCATGTTTCTCTCGGTCTGGCCTGTAGAAAGTGGCGTTAGCATTATCAACGCACGCATGCTCACGCGATCTTTTAGGTGCAGTTTAAAGATGTGGTGGCACTGGATCATTCATTCCTTAACTCGAAATAAATAGATATTTTTCTTAATTAGTGTTTAGTTTTGTCATTTTGAATGAAACGCTTGTCACCAGTTAGCTCGGTGTGCTTGGCTTACTGGTTGTTCTGTCTCTTGCAGTTGGACCAGCTGGTGGTGGATGCTGCCAAAGAGAAGAGGGACATGGAGCAGAAGCACTCCACCATCCAACAAAAGGTGCAAACACACTCAAAATCAGGTGTTATTTATTTATTTATTTTGTTCCCTCAATTTTGTACAAAAATGTTTGCAGCACTTGCTCACGAAAATAACCTTCAATCCACAGAACACCATAATTAGCTTCACTAATGTGAATGAAAAGCATGAATGACAAGTGAAGGAGTCCAGGCTTATTCTTAGGGTAACTTTTAATCAATCAATCAATCAATCTTTATTTATAAAGCACTTTTCATACAAACTGTAGCACAAAGTGCTTTACATGGTTAAAAGCAGCCCACCTCACCCTCCCACTCATTCCCCGCACTGTCATTAACAGAAGCGGTCATGATACACACATCCCCCCACCCCCCCACCCCCACACACACACGTACACACATACACACACACACACCTAAAGAGTAAAATTGGGCTGGGTACGTATTAGCCAAGTGAGGAAACACTATCACAGGGAGCTGTCTGCACCGGGAGCCGGTCACAGACCGCAGCCTCCAGGCTGGGCACACAGCAGGAGGGAGGCTAAGAAGCCCCCCGGCCAGGCTCAGAGGACCCACAGGGCCCCAGCAGCCACGGTCGATCACAGCCCCGGTGCAGAGAACCCCCTCCGAGGAAACACTGGAGATATGACCTAATAAGAATATAAACAGGATAAAAAGATAAAATAAATAAGAGTGGGATATAATATAAATATAAGTATAAACAGAGTAAGAAGATAAAAAATGAATAAGAATAAAATCAGTAAATATTAGGTAAAACTAAATGAATAATATAAATAGAATAACAGGATAGAATAAATAAGCATAAAATAAATAACGTTAGTTAAAAGCTAAATTAAAAAGGTGGGTCTTGAGCCTGTTTTTAAAAACATGAACGTTCTCTGCGGCCCTGAGCTCCTCCGGCAGGCTGTTCCACAGTCGAGGACCATACGACTGAAAAGCTGCCTCTCCGTGAGTATGTGTCCTGACTTTAGGGACAATCAAAAGGCCAGTACCAGAGGACCTCAGGGTCCGTGAGGGTTCATATGGTAAAAGCAGATCTGAAAGATAAGAAGGCCCAAGACCATTAAGACATTTAAAAACCAATAAAAGAACTTTAAAATCGATCCTGAAACACACGGGGAGCCAATGCAGCGATTGTAAAACCGGTGTAATGTGGGCCCGCCCTCTGGTCTTCGTCAGCACACGAGCTGCAGAGTTTTGCAAAAGTTGCAAAGGTGAAATATTCTTTTTGGGGAGACCAGAGAGCAGGGCATTACAATAATCAATGCGACTGGTAATAAAAGCATGCATCAGCATCTCCGTGTTGGCCCGAGAGAGAATAGGGCGGACTCTGGCTATATTTTTTAGATGATAAAATCCAATTTTGGTTACATGTTTAATATGTGGGATAAAACCAAGCTCAGAGTCAAAAATAACACCCAGGTTTTTCACTTGTAGTGAAGGGCATAGTGAAAATGCCTGTAATTTAGACAAGAGTTTCTCTCTCTGAGCCTCAGGACCGATGATTAAAACTTCAGTCTTGTCCTGGTTAAGCTGTAAAAAGTTTTCTGCCATCCAAGATTTTATATCTACAATACAGTTAAAAAGGGCATCCATTGGTCTGGTGTCATCAGGAGACACGGAGATATACAGCTGAGTATCATCAGCGTAACTGTGGAAGTTCACTCCATGCCTCCTGTATCAAAAGCTGCGCTTAGATCCAGTAGCACCAGGACTGTGAGCTTTTGGGAGTCCCAGTTACATCTAATATCATTTAAAACCTTTAGGAGAGCGGTCTCTGTGCTGTGGTTCACCCGAAATCCAGACTGAAATATTTCTAGGATCTGTTTATCATTCAGAAAATCATTAATCTGAATAAAAACAAGTTTTTCTAAAATTTTACTTAAAAATGGTAAGTTGGATACAGGTCTGTAGTTATTAAAATTATTGCAATCCAAATTGCTCTTCTTCAGAAGGGGCCTCACCACCGCCGTTTTAAAGTCAGCAGGGAAGACACCCGACTGAAGAGAGCAATTCATCATGTATAAAAGCTCAGCTTCAAAAAATCCATAAAGTGTTTTAAAAAGTGGAGAGGGGATTGGATCTAAAAGACATGTGGTGGGTCTCACTGTGGAGAAAACTTTCTTAAGGTTCTCAGCATTAACCAGGACAAAGCTGTCCAGTGTCTCCTCAGGTACAATCGAGCCCTCAGATGTGTTTAAAATCATATCACGAGAAGATAAAATATCACATCTGATGGTGTTGATTTTTCCCCTGAAGTGGTCTGCAAACTGCTCACAGAGTGAGTCTGTGGGGCTTCTTTGGGAGCTGTTAAAATCAGGGTTAAATAAGTGATCTATGGTGGAGAAGAGGACCTTGGGATTATTTTTGTTATTACTGATTATTTTGGCGAAGTATGAATTTCTTGAATTCCTTAGTGTATTATTGTAAATTTTAAGTTGCTCGCAAAGTATTTGATAGTTGATTTCATTTTTATTTTTCCTCCATCTCCTTTCTGCTGCCCTGCAATTTCTTTTGAGTTTTTTGACTTCTTCGTTTCTCCAGGGTGATACACGTTTTACGTTAATCTTTTTGGTGGTGAGTGGAGCAACGGAGTCAAGGCTTTTCTTCAGTTTTAGGTTAAAATGATTAAAAATAAAATCACAGGGTGCAGGTAGAATCACAGGGGGGCATTCGTCTAAAACCCTGGTAAAATTTGCAGCCACTTCAGGGGTTAGATAGCGCCTCCTCACAGTTCGCACCGAGGTCTCCCGCTGAATAAAACCGGTGATGTTAAAAAACACACAGTAGTGGTCAGAGACAGCTAAGTCAACAACAGAGGACACACTGGTGGACAGCCCATGGGTGATGACCAGGTCCAGAGTGTGTCCTCTGTTGTGAGTCGGCTGCGTGACGTGCTGGGTAAAATCCATACAGTGAAGAATGTTTAAGAATTCTTTTGATGTAGGGTCAGAAGGATTATCTATGTGCAGATTAAAATCACCGGTTAGAATTATCATTTTATATTTTGAATGTATGTTTGTTAAAAATTCTGAGAATTCCTTGATAAAAGCAGCACTGTCTTTAGGTGGTCTATAAATTGTGACAGATAAAACTGGAGGGCTGCTGAAAACAATAGCATGGAATTCGAAAGTGGTAAAATGATCAAATAAAATTTGTTTGGTGGTGAGTGTGTTATTGGTTAAAGATGCAGTCCCACCACCTCTCTTACCACTTCTAAAGGAAAAAGAGAAATTAAAATTTGGTGGGGAGGCCTCAGTGAGAACAACTGGTGCATCCGAACCCAGCCATGTTTCAGTTAAAAATAAACAATCAAGTTTATTATCTAAAATTAAATCATTAATAATAAAAGACTTGTTCAACAGAGAGCGAACATTTAAAAGTGCCATACTAATTGAGACTGGTGGATTTTTGACAGTAGAGTTCAATGAATGCTGAGATTTTTGAAGAGGCCGGAGGTTATTAATGTTTTTGGAGTTACTGGATTTATGATAATTGTGTTGCTCTCTGTTTGTGATTATTACGGGTATTGTGTTGACTGTGTTGACTATTTGTGTTATGTACAAATATGAACATTTGGGGGAAATGTATAAAAACACTTTGAGGTAGAGCCCTGTGATCGAGTGGTTACATTTACCTCTTGCTCTTTACAGCTCTAATAGGCCTGCTGCGAATCTTGGTCAATAAAATGGTTAGATTGGATTTATAATTGGAGTTGGAGTCAATTTAAAAAAGTGAATTCTTCCCAAAACAACGTTAATATGCTGGTTTATTTATAGAAACATGTTTATCATTTGAATGAATGGAGGTAGGACTCCACCCTCAGGTGTAAGGTGATGCCTGTGGAGCATCTAAGCCACACACCCGTGCAATATTGATAGCTTACGGAAACCCATTTCCAAACAAACGAGGTTTGGTTTCGGCGTCTCTGTCCAGAGTCATGCTTTTCATATTTCTCCTATAATTAGTTAATTTGGCAAAAGTAAAGATAAGCTTCTCAAATGAGATCTTTTTTTTTTTTTTTTTAACTCTTTAGCTTTTAATCCTAGTATTTTTCTTGTTATTTGAAAGCATTTCCGATTGCAGAGTACAAACCCACAGCAGAAATAAACCCCGACAGGATGTGGGTTGTTATATTACATTATGTGGTGGCGGTAAATTTGCTCTTAACTTTAATTGAACATCCCACAGCATCATTAACTCCAGACAGCATATGCCTGTGTCCTTACCCAGCTGTTGTTTGCTGGGCTTCTGCTCATTTGTCTGCCTGTCAGTGACGTTCGTTTCAGTCTCTGCATGTGCGAAGCTTCTTCTGCCCCGTCTTTCATTTGACAACCTTTTTTTTTTTTTTTCCCTTTTGTCCCCTCAGCCTCATTTTTTATCCTTGTTTCCTGTTTTACCCAGTCACTGATGGTACGTGTGCCAGCTCCCGCCTGTCCTTGAGCACCTATCCCCCACTTCACCTCCCTCAATTTATCTAGATGCTATTTTTATGCGGTCTGGCTCCCACCCTGCTCTCTTGTCTGGCTGTTTGTACACGGACACTCCTAACCAACTGTCTCTTCTTTTCTTGTGCTTCTGCTCTTTTTTTCCTCCTCTTTTCTTCTTCTACTCCCTCCAGGCTGCACTGCAGGTAAGCGGTGTTTCTCTTCATTTCTCCTTCACTGTGCATTTTTGTAATCTTCAGCTCACATCGTTTTAATGAAAATAACTTTTTTGACAACATGCACATGATTTTGTCATCCTGAATAAGGTTCTGTTATTTGCAGAGTGTAGTACACTTGTATGAAGTAAAGCGCACTGATAAAAGCCACTATATCTTTAGAGAAACTCTAGAGCCGGTATTTCTTTATTAAATATCCCTAACATGACATTAGTCTGATAAGATAGGCCACTGTAATTAAATCAAATATAGGCCTGACTTAAGGTTTGTATTAAAGAAGATGCACGCTTGTTGATCTGCTGTTGCAGGAGTCAGATCTATGGGATTAAGAAGTTGAGGTTGTCGCTACACTAACCTACACTGCCTCCTTGTAACAGAGTAGTTGTTCTGACTTTCACACCTGCGCTTCACTTTTTGCTCCCCAACTTTGTTAAAACCAGACATTTACTCAGGAGTTAAAATAGTTTTTTTGGTGAATTGAATTATGTGTTTGATGTCTGCCAAAGAAAATGAGTCGTTGCTACTGGTAACTGCCTTTTATCTCAGTTGAAATCCTTTCCCATCATTATGTGTGTGGAAGGAGGCTTCAGTCCTCAGGGGGGTCCTGAGGTTGTGTTTAGGAAACTTCCTTTCTGTTAATGTGTGCATAACTCTAAGCACTGACACCTCAGTGCATGTTTCAGTAGCTACATGAAAGCTTGAGATGGGCTGAAGATGTCTGTTTTATCTCATAGAGTGAGCAAATAACAAGTGACTGCAGTTGTAACAGCTGTGCAAGAAACGCCTACACTCAGCCGGCATTTACAGAAGACGTTTATTTATTTATTGGTTGCAGTTCATGTTAAAGGGTCAAATGCTACAGATATTCAGTTTGCCTGAAAGACTGGCTACTTTATTTACACACACCCAAGGGAGATGAGAGAGCGAGGGGAAAAGCTGAGCGCACTGAGCGTTAAACTGTAGTCACTATAAATGTTTGATGCTCGAACTCCTCTGCGTGGTCCACTTGATTATTCTAACCCAGCAGTCACAAGAGCCACACACACAGACACACTGGTGACCTTCACTTAAAGCCGGAGGAGGAGCAGCAGAGGCTGTGACGGAGGTTTTGATAGACGCACAGCCACAGGAGAGGAGATGGCGAGGGTTTGTTGAAGAGACAGGCCACACTGCTTCAGGTAGCTTCTGTTGTTGGGATGCTGCACAGAGACACGCGTAAGCAAACACACATTCAAATTGATTTGTGTGCAATAATCTGGGGAAAATGAGGATTTTCAGTCGCTTTCACTACGTTTGGTATCTGGTGAGTGCATCCGATAAGAACTTGTAAAGCATGTGTTTGTGTCTGTGGCTTCTTACACTTACATCCGTGACCGATTCTTCTGTGTTAGCATTAGCAAAAGCAATGTTCTTCTCTCTGTGTGTCGTTCTCTCGCTGTGTGTTTGTGTGTGGTGTTTTAGGAGGTGACAGAGCTCGACTTTTTACCAGACTACAGCAACTTTTGCGCTTGGAGGTCGACCTCTGTACGTAGAGTCAATGCATCGATTCTCGGCCTTTCATCTCCTCCCCAGCATGCGTTGCAGGACCTCATTACAGTGTTTGTGCAGTTATCTGCATCTCTGTCTGTTTTCTTACTCTGAAGTGCAGCACATGCATTAGTGTTGTTAATGCAGCTTGTTTCATTCTGATGTGTCATCGTTATTGTCAGTGTCTGCGTCACTGAAGTCTTCTGGTTTAATGCCGGGGTTTTTTCTTTTCTACATATTTGTTTTGTTTTGCGGTTTTTCATAACTTTTTTTTCTTTACTTCTTAGATAATATATTTAAAATCAGGAACTAAGAACAAGCGCCTTTGAGCTTTGTTTCAGCCACTACCTGTTTTTAGGTTTATGTCATGGGGTTGACGATACTTTCCCAAGCTGAAGTGGTCACGTCAGGTTTCTCAACCAGTAGTTGAAACAAAGAACTGGAAAGGTTTTCACGTGACAGCAGCAGCTGAAACTCTGTCATTCTTTAGCAGTAACATTTGTTTGATGTGTGGGTGACGGCCACCACACATCAAGCTGAAATTAGGGGCCGCTATTTCTAGTTGTTGAAGTTTAAAGAATAATCGTTAAAAGTTATGGGACTTAAATTTTGTCCCACTTTCAGGAAGACGGGGATTTATTAATGCCTGGACTTTCCATTGTGTCCCTAGTCAGAAACTAAACGCAGACACGTTTTGTTCCCCTTGTGCACTCAAAATAACTCGACTCATTCCAGTGTATGTCGTGCTGGAAAATTGTGCTTGCCAGTGTGTTTGTGTGTGTGCATGTGTGCATATCCTTTCGGTATAACATGGAATAGGACATATTTTTCATGGGTTACATCTACATCTCTGGGCTGTAACAGGGGTTGTACATTCAGGAAGTTACCATGAGATACTCATGGATCATTCAGTGTTTGCTCCTGAAAATCCCAGATGTTCCTTGAAAAAAAAAAAAAAAAAAAAATCCAGGGGAATGAATCAGTTTTAGCAGGATTTTTTTTTTATTTTCTGGTCCCTGCTGTCATTAGTTTTATCATATAAATGTTTCAGAGGAAGGAATAACGGCAGATTTTAGATGTTTTTCCTGCAGCATATTTTTGAGGAGCCAAAATTCCATTGTTTAGAAAACTGCTTGAGCTAGGTGCTTCAGATATTTTAGAGTAATATCTGATACTGTGAATCTATGAATATGGACTCTCCGGAGTTTACCAAAAGTTAATGTAGAATGAAGTTTCTGACAGCAGATTTGAAGCCCTGTAGAAACCACAATCTTGCAGGTCTTGCAGGTAATTTTATAATATTCATAATATTCTTTAAACATTCCAAATCAGGTAAATGGTTTCACAGATATTAATGGCAATAGCAATTTTACTTATTTAATTACATGACAACTAAATGTGCTTTACTCAAAAGGTGAACCTGTGTATGCTTAAAATGGCTTAAGACAATGAAAATGAGGAAATATAATAAAACAAAGCAAAACAAAATAACAGAAAACACCTGATTGTACCCTGTGTGAATTAAAGGGTTATATTATATTGCTTTTATTTTATTAAAGCTGGAATATGGAAGCAAAAACGGGTATGATGCCAAGTTTTTAGAAAAAAAACAGATTACTACACTCAAAAGTTTTCATGGTGTTTACTTTTATTTTCTCCAGTATAAATTTACTTGTGTATGTTTGGCACCCCGACCTTCATCCCTTTGTTGTTTGTATGTTTTTTTTAATGAGACTAATTAACTAATGATATTAGGAAACTGAAAATGTTAAATAATTCCTATAAAGAAGTGCATCGTTCCTCTGGAAATGCATCTGACACATCTGCGATGGTCATTTGATAACTGGTGAAATGACCCACTGTGTCAACACTTTCCAGCATTATCATTGTGCTTTAGCTTTGTGGTGTATTTTTGTAATGTAATCTTTTGTCACAACCCCAAACCCAGATTTAGGTATGTAATGAAAAAAAAAAACATTTTAAAGTTGCTTAACAACTCCTACAGAAATGGAAAAGGAGATAATCATATATATATATATACTTCCAGAGCAGATAAGAAAGACGGCGACCAGCACTCCAAAACATAGCACTTTATTTCCACCAGGGTCAACCAGCTTGCCTTTTCCCAAAGAGCCGGTAACTGCTTTTCTAATGCAGGTTGAATGAGTCAAGTGTGAGTTACAAAAAAGACTGTGGATCTTTCTAGAAGGACAACAGAGAGGATGAGTCCCCAGCTCGCCACAGTAACAGATCTTGATGTATCGAGCTGTAATTGATTTTGGAGACGGTGACACCTGATGTAAAATGAGTCCACACACACACGCACACGCCTGCTTCTGGTGTCCGGTGTCACCTGAAGCTGAGAAAGCTGGGAGGGTGTTAGGAGTGTGGCAGCTGCTCTGGTAGTTAAAGCCAGACTGAGAGTCAATCAGAGATGGGATGCATGACAGGTTGTTTTTTTTCTGCGTTACACATTGAAGAGCAGTGCGTCACTACTGCTGTAAGAAGCTATGCAATAAAAGCTTCATAACACCACGGTTTATTGCTTGTATACTTCCTACGTGTCTCCAGTATTTTAAATATGAACATTGACCACTGATATGCACCGCAGTTTTGCACGCGGATAACAAATGTTGGTTTGCCTTGTTGCTGGATTTGTGTTAATTGTTAACAAATACTGTATATCTCAACATACTTTTTTTCACTTAGGCTTCTTTCTCAAGTATTACATTACATTGCATTGGTAGCTATAGATTATTGGCCTGTGCTCGTACGCTGTGGCTGCTGATGTTTGTCTTTCCTGGTTCTTGAATCGTCAGTCAGGTCACCGGGGCCATGACACTCACTTAGCTTATACAGATAAACCCTGATATAGATAAACAAGAGGAACTGACCAGCATCAGAAGATTTAATGTGTTTTTTCCTGTTTTAATTCAGTTGTTGTTTGCTTTCCTCTCTTCCTTCCTATTTATTTTTCAGGATTTCTCGAATGACGACACAAAGCTGGAGTACAATGTGGATACAGACAACGGCATCGCCATGGAGGGTTATCTGTTTAAGAGGGCCAGCAATGCCTTCAAGACATGGAATAGGTATAATGTTTATTTTGAAGTGGTTCTTTTGGACTGATTGCAGAGTTTTATATACTTTGATATCCTAGGAAAAGCTTCAAGTGTGTTTTAAGAATGATTATTAATCATAGGCACAGAGTAAAGCTAGCTAAGATTCACAGGAAGCGTTAGTAATTTGGAAGAATTTCCATTCATCTTGTCATGTTTGTGTTTTAATTCCTGTAAATCAACACAAATGAAATCGAGAACACACAGACTCAAGTTTTTGCTTCCTCTTGACCATTTTTTCCCAAGTGGATATAAACATGTTATGAATCAAACCAACATATACTTTTGCAGAATACCATAGTTTATTGTCTTTGTGTGTGTTGTGTTCACATGCCTTAGGATTACTCTCTCTCATCCACATCAGAAGATATCAAAGCGTCTTGTTTTAGGAGCATCACTTGCATGTGACTTCTAATAAACTTGTGATCTCCTTTCAGGCGCTGGTTCACCATCCAAAACAATCAGCTAGTTTACCAGAAGAAATTTAAGGTATGTCAAGTGACTTTCTGCACGGCCACCATGACAGTCATGCACGCGTTTGACTTACAGCGCAAACATCTCTCTGTGTATTTTTAACTAGACGGCACAGTTGTGCGCCTGGTTTCTGTGTGTTTGATAGAAACAGCGCACAATAAAGTCCTCTTATATACTGGAAAGGTTTAGTTTTTTTTTTTTTATGAATCTCTACTTTATGTACATTTATCCTTGTCAGAATATAAAAACTCTCCAACCACACAGGTTTAGAGACAAGTCTGCAACCACAGGTTGCTAGGGAAAAAATCTTTTCACTGACCAGTTGCGGTTGCTGGATGTTGCTAATGAAATTGATCAGAAAGAGGGTGCTGCACCAAAAACTAGTCACTGAGCTTTAGTGAACCGAGGAAGAGTCGTGCTTCTGTAAACATGCTGGGTGCAGCAGTGAGACACAACTTTTATTTTGTAGGCTTACGGTCTCAAAGTTTCACTGCTGCTCAGTGAAGAGTTGGTGCATGTGTGCAGACAGGTCAGTGTGCTAGCTACCAAGGCAATTGCAAGGAAGGTTTCAGTGCAGCACCGTATACCTCCATGCAGCTGTTTTCACCTGGTGACTGCCAGCAACCACTCTCCAATCAGCACATTTGTCCTTAGTAACCTGTGGTTGCCAGGTGTTCGCCGACCGGCCTCTAGGCTTGTGTCACAGAGGCCTAACATTTAGTTTTGTCCCAGATTATATAAGTCAAAAGAGTAAGGGCAGTTGTGGCTTTGTTAGATACTCCGCGCTTTGCATCATGCTACAACAAAATAATCACACCCTTTAATTATTATTAGTGCGACAGACCTTGTCACTACCAACTTAATAAAAATGTTAAGGAAACTGGACAATCTAGTTCTGTGAACATTAACCTTTGTGGTAAAAGAAGTGAGCGCCTGTGACCATGCTGGATGTAAGTCTCTCTGCTGTGCCTGCAGGACAACCCTACAGTGGTGGTAGAAGACCTGAGGCTATGCACAGTCAAGCACTGCGAAGACATAGAGCGTCGCTTCTGTTTTGAAGTCGTGTCACCCACCAAGTAGGTTTGAGTCAATGACGTTATGCCCTCTGTCAGCTTAATGAGCACATGAGTATTTTTAAAAAGGTGGCAAGGTGGAGCACCAGCCTACCCGCCTTCTGGTGCCGACACTCCTGCTCTGAGCTGACAGCAGCTGTGTGACGCTTGTCTGCCCCCACAGGAGCTGTATGATGCAGGCAGACTCCGAGAAGCTGCGACAGGCTTGGATCAAAGCTGTCCAGAACAGCATCGCCACCGCCTTCCGCGACAAGGGAGATGACAGTGAGGTAAAAACCCACACATACACCAGAAAGCCAAGATACAAAGTCTTTTGACTCTGAAATTTGAAGCCACAAAACTAATGTGGCAGGATTTCTATTAATTTTGCAACACTTATTTGTGTAGATTTATGCAAATAACAGAGTTTTTCATTGACTGTTTGCTTCTTGCTTTTTTTCCCCTGAAGATCAATTTTTATTTACTCATTTTAATACATCTGCTTTGTCCTTTATTTTTGTGCGTCTTCCCCGTTTCTTTCCTGTCAGAAGCTGGACAGGAAGTCGTCCACATCAACAGGGAGCCTGGACTCTGGAGGGGAGCCAAAGGAGAGATCACTGAAAGGAGAGAGTGCCCTGCAGAAAGTCCTGGCCATCCCAGGCAATGTTTGCTGCTGCGACTGTGGGCAGCCGGAGCCCCGCTGGGCCAGCATCAACCTGGGCATCACCCTGTGTATACAGTGCTCTGGCATCCACAGGTACAATGCTATATTTTCATAAGCAAATCCTTATAACAGGTCTTTGATTATTGCTGTGAGCAACTTCTTACATAAAGATGAAGCAAAACATAACAAAGGATTAAAGGAAAATATCAAATTCTTAAGTAACCAACTTTTAATTGCTTAGAAAATTTAAAGAAGTTAAAAAAGAGGAAAACTAGGGGACATTTCTGGAACATTTTATTTATTTGTCTACCACACTGCAGGAATGCAGTTTATTAAGAGTTCATATTAGGTCTGTGAAAACTAGAAGTTATGCAAAGTATGTTGGCTCCAGTATATAAAATCTTCCGTCGGGATCACAGGGTGAATGCTTTGCGCAGATGTCTTCAGGGGTTTCTGAACTGTAAACTCACTGGTGTGTGAACTGAGTTGCTTGGGATGTTGTGATAACCTTTAATTATTTTCCTGGGTAAATGTAATTAAAGTTTAATATAGATATAAAGTGTCAGGTCGCTTCCCACGCTTTCACAGTACAGCATTGATCATCAAGGATACCAACCCAAAAATACACTGGATCTTTTTGCAATTTTCCTGATTTGTGTGAATTTAGTAAGATTTTTAGAGGACACATCAAAAACAGTTTTTCCTTTCCCACTACGTGCATTTGTATATTTCACAGACAGTGGGACTGTGTTGTCCGTAAATCTGTTCTCTCCATACTGTACATGGGTTTTTGTGAGTAAACATGTGAATCTGCAGACCACAGTTTTCACCACGAAGCTAAAACAAAAACATTTGATCGCTTTCACAATTTAAAGTACACAGAGCTGACACTGTTTTGCTTTTTTTCCTGCTTCTGCCACCTACAGGAGTCTGGGAGTGCATTTCTCCAAGGTTCGTTCTTTGACTTTGGACACTTGGGAACCAGAACTGCTAAAGGTGAGTAAGAAGAAGGTTTACAAACAAATGCACGTGAATGGTCTGCCTTGGTTACACACGCAGTTTTTATTTTGTTATCACTTTGCCTTTTAATAAGATCCATTAAGGATCAGGAAGAGTAACATATGGCTGGAGTAACATTAGTCCACTAATGTTAATTTACATGTTTTCCAGTTAATGTGTGAACTGGGTAACAAAGTAATCAACCAGATCTATGAAGCTCGGCGAGAGGAGCTTGGAGCAAGAAAACCACAGCCGGGAGATCCGAGGTACCGAGTTACAAGAGAGCATGCTTGTAATTTCAGACCAAAAGATTGATTTTGTAACCTATTTTGTTTCCTAGTAAATTGTACTTATGACTCACTGACGGCCAACTTTCATTTTCACTTCATTCATAAATGAAATGTTTTTCTGGTTCGCTCACAGGCACGAGGTCGAGGCCTACATCAAAGCCAAGTATGTGGATCGTCGATTTGTACGCCGGCCGTCAGACGAGGAGCTTCGCAGCAAAGTGGTCTCTCTGAGCAAACAGGAGAAGAGGCTGAGCGGCAACTCTGAGCACATGCCACCAAAAGCGCCTCCACCCACACCAAAACTTCGACCTGGTTCGAATGCTTCAGGGCAGTCAGGTCAGTTCAAAGTAAATAAGAAACACAGCTTTAAACCAACAGTTAGCTTGGCTGCAAGCCTCGGGATTCGAACTGTTAGTAGTCAGTGGATCATTGCCTCCAAAACATATTTTGTAATATTTTTTTATACTTTTTTTTTTTTACATGTTGTTGTTTTCTTTTTCATTTAAATGTGTCTTTATTTTTTAATTAATTTATTTTTATAGCACCCAAACAAATTAATTAATCTGATTTCAGAGTTTGGTTGTTTCTCCCTCAGAATCAGAACTTTGATACTTCTCCAGTAAAAACAAACAAACTAAATAAATACATCACATGAAGAAGGATTTGCTCGTGCGACGCTTACTACCATGAAGAAGTGTCCACCCATCGGCATACTGCATGTTCTTTGTGAATAGCGTATGTCTCGGCTCTCTTTGCCTCCCATTGCTTTCCGTAGAGTCTGTCTCTTCCAGCGTCAGCCGAGCCAGTAGTCTAACTGTCTGTGCTTCCACCCTGCTTTTCCCCTTTCCCTAAATCTCTCTGTCCTTTCCTCTGGCTGTTCTGTGCTTCCGAACTAACCCCTGCCCTGACTGCGTCTCCCTATAACCCCACCCTACCACTCAATTTACACCCTTCGCTCTCCAAACTCCCATCATCCCTTGCGTAGCTGCTGCCAGTGGTGCCGAGGCCCGCCGGGACTCTCTCTTCTGTCCTGACGAGCTTGACTCGCTCTTCTCCTACTTTGACACCTCCTCCAAGCTCAGGAGCAGTAAGTACTGAATGCTTAGTGTTTCGCTTGCTTTCCATCCCCTGTGTCCATTTGAAGTCACGGCGTTGGGCTGAGGACTAACAACTCTTCATCCTCCTCATTTCCTTCTTCATACGGACCGTGCTAATGAGCCATCCAGTCACGTTTTCCGTATTGCATTTTTTCTTTTGGACTGAGGGGTGGGGAGTGTTTCTCACACATGGTTTTGTTTAGTGTGTTGGTATTTTCACATATGTCTGTGTCATATTTTTGGTTTTTAGGGACCTGGAATTTAAGGTGAAGGCGGGGATCTGTCATCCGGTTCTCTTTCTCTTCCCACACTGTCGGCACCTTGAGTAAAAAATATTAGGAACACCTACTGTTTCTGTTAATCAGGCTGAAATAAGTTTGAGGCCGAAAAGCAAACACATTGATTGGCTACAAACAAGCTCTGATAAATGTTACTTTCCACTGCCAGAAACAAGTAGCAGAGTGCTCCTTTTATTTCATACACTCAGCAAATATCTTCACGTTCTTCTACAAGCAGTGACTCAGACTCTGTTTTACAGTAAAAAGTGCAGACAGCGGCATCCAGAACAGTGCTGATGGGAGCAGGGAGATGCTGGCCACCACCCCCTCCAATAACAGCCTGGCAGATGCAGGTAAGACGCACTCACCTCTGCTTTCTTCTGTGCTGAGACGCTGAGATTCTTACAACACTGCTTTGTGTTGTAAGGCGTGTTGTAGAAGGTATAGTATTTTTCAGTTAGAAGGAAAATTACTTTGACTTCGCTCACATCCATCTTCTCATTTTCAGAACCCGCTGAGACTCCACCCATGCCCATGCCCGCCACACTGCCTCCTCCGTCACCCTGTAAGGAGATGGTTTTCTATGAGCCCAAGGAGTACAGCCCGGGTCTGCAGCTCTACTGGGCGTCCTGCGCCCGCAGCCTGCCGGACATGGCAGAGGCGCTAGCCCACGGAGCCGAGGTCAACTGGGTCAATACGGAGGAGGAAAAGAGGACCCCGCTGATCATGGCAGTGCAGGGGGTCAGTATGGCTACAGTAAATTCAGCTTGGTACCATACATCGTTAAACTCAGTGTTGGGCAGATTTAAAACCTTTTCACCAGTTTTATGTCACACAGGTGGATGAAATAAAGTGTTGCCTGTCTTCGATGTCTGCGTCAAGTTTCAGCCAAATAATAAACTTGTAGCTTTTTCCTCTCAGTCGTAAAAGGCTCCTCTGCCTGCAGAGTGGGCGGGATTGGGGGTTGTGATTTACTAAATATCTACTTAATAATCTGTGAGGAGTTAGAATCTCAGTGACTATCAATCTTAAGGTCAAGCTTTATGAATATCTTGTACAATAACTCAAGAAGGAAGTCACCTAGAAATTGGATATTAATGCCATACATGCATCTACTAGGAGCCTGCAGGGTAGCAGTGGTGAACGCCAGTATTATCTAGAGATACTCTAAAAATTACAGAGACGTTCTTATTTACTTGAGCGCTTGACTTCATGGAATCACACCTGTTTAGTTTAATCCAGCTTTCCTTTAGTTTGGGTTTGAGACATTTGCAGATACTAATATCTATACTCCTCCATATTTACCTGTTAAAAGCATAGTGTGTGAATTAAAACAAATCTATGTGTTTTGCTGCTTAAAAGAAAGGCATGTGTCATTATAAACACCTGTAAATTTCAGGGGTCTCTGGTCACCTGTGAGTTTCTGCTCCAAAATGCAGCGAATGTGAACCAACAGGATGCTCAGGGCCGAGGACCCCTCCATCATGCCACCATGCTGGGACACACGGGGTTTGTTTCCACTTCTCCCCACCTTTATTACTACAAATGCAACACGGATTATGTTTTACACTCAAAAAAAGAACAAAAAAAACAACTTGCATTTCGGTTGCAGGCAAGTGTGTTTATTCTTGAAACGAGGAGCGAATCAAAACGCTACAGACATTGAGGAGAAAACACCCCTGTCCATAGCGGTGGAGGCGGCCAATGCAGACATTGTCACGCTGTGAGTGTCCTGGTATTAATCTTAGATTATAGAGTGGATTGAGATGTGCTGTTACCTTTAATTTCCTGTTTCTTTATTCGCTCCCCAGGTTGCGACTAGCCAAGATGAACGAGGAGATGCGGGAGGCGGAGGGGCCCTACAGCCAGTCAGGTCAATATAACTCCAACAGCCCCACCGAGATGCAGTACAGGAAGTGCATGCAGGAGTTTATTAGCTTGCAGCTGGATGAATCTGAATAACCAGCTGCTGCCGTCAGCATGTTGAGCCAACAACGCCTAGGAAACGTAAAGCTCAAGTGTCGGAGTTGGGGTCAGCTGACTTAAAAGAGCACCACCCCCGATCATCCATTCTCAGGGGTATTGTTAAAAATCTGGGCGATTTCTTTATTGAGAGGAATTTAATCCACTGGCCTATTTAAGTGAGCTGAGCCTAACTCTGCCAGCTGTGCTCATGTGTCCTGCTGTTACAACTTCCTGCCAGGTGCTCCACCAGCTCTGCACCTTGTCCCTCAGCGGCAGGGTTAAAGCCATCGACTCTGGGCAGTATTAGAGTTTTTGTTCCAAACTGGAACATCCACCTTTTCCATTTAAGTGACTGTTACTCATGTCAAGTTACTGATAGCACAAAAATATTTTTCCTCGGTTTTAGAGGTGATTAGAAAGTAGGTTTTTGTTTTGTTGTTTTGATTAAAGTAATTGTTATTTTTAAATTCCTGTTGTGTTTCTGCCAGCAGTCACAGTATCTTTGCAAAAAATAAAATAAATAAATAAATATATATATAAATAAATTAATCTGCCCAGTAACTGCCACCAGTATCCAGTGACACTCAGACCTCAGAGGGAGGGCAGTTTCTACTACAGTATCCGGCAATAATCGAGACTTTTTGAATGATACTTTTTAAAATCGTTGTGAGAGGTGTGGCGTGTGTCTGTAATCTTTTTCCTTTCCAACTGACCTTTCAGAAGTCATTTATGCACCTTCCTGTTAATGGTTATGCAACTGCTGTACCTTTTCCCATGACTGTATGGTTCTTATTTGAAGTCTTAACTACTTGTCAAGGCCTGTTTACTTATTTAATGACGCATCTTTCTGGTGTTACATGACAGATGTTTTTAGAGCAGTTTTCTTTTATAGAGATGACTCTAGTAAGTCTAGGTATTCTTACTGTACATGCTGTAAATAATGTTTTTAGAGTGACTCTGGTTGCACAGCAGTAAGTGCCATGAGGACTCTTGTGTTTGCATACTTTTCTTTTGAGTGTCTTGGTTGTAGTGTGCTTGCTCATTGCCCATAATCATGGGAAATCCAGAATTGTAAGACAAAAAGGACTTTTAGGGCCCTTGCACTAATCGTCCTGAATGTTAGTGGATTTTAAGGTGGTACATTTCAAGCAGCAATAGTGCAATAGTCTAGAAACGTATCCACATGTAACCATGTATAGCTTTTGATCACCTGCTTGTCCTGGCTTATATTCACGTTAATCATTATGGGAGCTTTATTATTTAAAAAAAAACGAACAAAGAAATTGAAAACAAATCTAGGTATTCAAAATGAATGTAGACGGAGAGGAGGGTGAGGTTTGCTGACAGCCAATGAATGATTGAACTGTACCCCAGTTTCATCCCACATCTTCTCTCTCATGCTGCCCCCGACTGCTCGGAGGGCACCAAAGCACTTTGATGAAACGGTCACTGAAAGAGCAGCGCCCCCTGCTGCAGGCAGAGCGTCAATGCGACGTTTCTAATCGCTGATTTGTGTGGATGTGCCTGGGTGTTAGAGATCTCCTGGTGTTTAGTAGTTCTCTATGAAATGTTTGTGTGCGATTGTGGAGCAAAAGGATTTGTTCATTTGTGTGTGCTGACACACAGGAAGGGGAGGGCTGAGCTCATTTCTTCTCAAAGAACGGAACGTTTACACTAAGGGCGAAATGCACAGCTGGAGGAAGATGCACTGTTAGTAGCTGTTTGGACCTTATGACAAATAACTAGAAGTTCTTTTGTCTTGTTGTTGTTTATTTAATGGTTATTAATAGAGACTGATTTAGAAACTGCTGCTGATGCCGAACAGGTCAGCAGCAGGTTTGTTAGCAGTGATTGTGAGAGGATGTTTGTGTTGAGCAGAAAAGGAGATTTAAAAACATGTTTGGTACTCCAGCGTCTCTTCATCAGCACCCTCCAATCAGCTGATGAGTGCTGAGAGTGATGAGGGATATTCAGGGTTAATGAATGTGAGGGAGAGGTGACCTCATCAGTCCTCTGTTCCTTTTCTTTTCTCTTTAAAAAAATTCTCTTGACTCGAGTGTTTGAAGTGCAGAGCCGTGGTTCTCGGTTTAATATTTCTTGGCATTTAAATGGTTTTTAAAAATAATTTTACGATGTTTTTAAATACTATTCTTTTACAACATCATGTCGTGTTCTTAAAAACCCCAAAACGATAAATTTACCCTTAAAACTGACTGAGAACCACTGATCTGATTAAGGTGGAATTTTCTTCTCTTCCTCCTAACACACTCTCACGTTATCTTTTATGTAAATCTGTTCTGTCACTTTTTGTATTTTGCTTTTCTCACTCTCCTCCCCAGAGTTTGTGCCTTTCTTCTTTTCTCTCTTTCTTTGGGGTGCTGAGGCCAACACAACTGTATTTTTGTACATAAACTCCTGCACTTTAAACACAATACAGTTGTTGATGAAACAAACTTGCTGTCTGTGGGCTGTCTTTTCTCTCCGAGTCCTTGTCCAGTTGCTCACGAGGGCCTCGCTGACTGTTTCCTCAAACATTTGCCTTTTTGCTTCTCCTGTCCTTCGCCTCTTTTCTCCCCTCTACATTGTTCTGTTTCATATTTCGCAACCACGCCAGCACTCTTAACAGGTATGGCTAATTATTTTTTCTTTTTCACTCTTGTTGACACTGATGACACTGTCGCTGCATGAGCCCCCTCCCCACTTCGCATAAAACTCTGTGCATGTTTTACCTGCTTTACACCAGCACAATGAGGGCGTATGTGAAATTCCACTGCATTGTGGTTTATGATCACTGTAGTCTTGACAACTTGAAGACTTTGGCAGAATATGAATATGAAGGGGAATATGGGGAAAAGTTCAGCTATTTGTGAACATTGTTTAAACACCTGCCTCTACGCAGGAAACAAAACATTTGTGCTACAGCAGAAGATACGAGGTGGAGGATTTCATGCAGCCCCGTCAATACTTTAGTTTATAGTGAACATAAGTTATGAGCAGTCCAGTAAACAGTTTTTTTTCCTTCTTAAATGTATCTACAATGAAGTGTTTTTGTCATAGACTGTATATAAAAGATGTACATAATTTCCATAATTCTGTCTGGCATGTGAAGCTTGAGCTTAATTTAAACATCTGCATCTGAGTCCTATGTAGAGTCTGTGCAGCTGGAGTCACAAAAACAGGCAGGCACGCAGACGTCTGGCTGTACCTTTGTGATAACTGTCCGGTGATGAGGCTGAAAGTGGAACCGCAAACGTGGAAATTACAAAAACCACTTCAGTGGCACCTGTGTTCGGGGTGCCACTGTTGCCACTACGTCACTAATTGGCAGTTAAGATTCTCTTGCTGAATTGATTGTTTCTCTTTCATTTGATTTGCGATACGGCGACAGAAGAAATAGCTGGATGTGAATAGGAGGGAAGGATGGTACTAAACGGGCCAATCACAGTGCATTTCTAGGGAGGGGCACATCAGGTTACAGCGTAGGGTTTCGTGGCTGATTTAGACGACTTCGGTGAATCGTTGTAAAGCCTACCAAGTGGCCGGCATGATTGCCAGTATTCAGGCCTGTGCTCAGGGATTATGTTGTGATTACTTTACAGTAACTCTGTGTTTTATATACGGTGCCAGCTACAATAGAAACAAATAAAATCCTGGCACCATTCTTTATTGCAGAGGCAAACATATTTGTTCCTTATGTTTTGGACTTTTTGTTCCTCATTTACATTGCAATAGTTTCTGAGTCTCCCTCCAGGGATTTACTGAAATCTGCGAGTTATATTGAGGCAATAATTGTTTTTCTCTCACTGATGAATAAAACAAACAAAAAAAAAACTCAGGTGGAAAAAGTGGCAGCAAATGCACAGAATGAATTGACTGCACTGAACAGGCCAATTAATATCGTTGCAGCTGCTTTAACACAATGTACAGATGCATTTCTTGGAGGTGCACATCAGGTTACTGACGGCTAGATTTAACACAGACATTGAGCGATATAGATTGGACCGCAAGGGTCTGTGGGGATGCCCCATTTCTGTCTGTTTTTTGTGACCACACAGACTCACCAACGGGGAATTTACAGTGCACCAGCTGCACGTGCGCCCCCCCAGGGAGTGGACTTAAAGTGGTCTTCAAAGAAGGATTCATTACTTCAGAGCTGTATAATCATATCTTAAGGCGGTGCAGATTTAACTCTGAAGCATAAATTCACTGTTTTGTGGAAGTACCTTAAACTGACATTCTTTCTAATGACCAGCAGGGGGCGACCCCTCTGGTTGCAAAAAATACTACTGTACAGAAGTGACCTTGATAATTGACTTGATGGTTTCAGTCACTAGTTTTAAATCTTATTAAATACAAAATGATGTGTTTTTGTAAATTATAATCCTTTTCTTTGTTTGCCTAGTTTTTGTTTTTTTGTTTTTTTAAAGGTCAAAATGTCCATCTTTGATATACAGTCTATGGTCTTACACTGTTTCCTAAGAAAATAAAAAAAGAAAAGTTTTGTTACTCATGTCTTTTCTCCCCCGTGTTTTTACAGGAGATGAAACGTACCAGGACATTTTTCAGGATTTCACCCACATGGCCGCCAATGACCCAGACAAGCTGAACCGCTACTAGCAGTACGCCTCGCAGCGGCCGTGACGCTGCAGAGCGCCGTCCACCCGCGGTCAGAAGGGCTGTTTTCACAAGAACAAAAATTGGAATGATGTCTACTTCCCATTCACACTCATTCAGAAACGGCCGCATCAAAGCCAGCGACCGTATCTAATGTAGCCAAAGCTCCCTTTCATCAGTTCATTTTCACCAAGGCGAGTGCTTCGTTCAAGTGAAGGGGAGCTTCAACAGTGGATTTTTTTTTAAACTGTGCATGTTAATAGGATGTATAACAGTAAGTAAATGGTACAGTGTTAAAGCCTTTGGAAGGATTCACATAGTCTTAAATCAAATGATAATTACACTCAGACTGAATGTAAAGATGCCGTCAAGGCTGTCGCTTACTTTGACTGAGTTAAATGTTTGCTGTCACACTTTGTGACGGTGAAGGACACTTATTGCTTTTTTTTTTTTTTTTAATAAAGTTAAAGTTGTGGTGCATCAGAGCTGCACAGAGAAGTAAGCCCACGGCAGACTTTTAAAGGCTCTGTTTCATGCTTTTGTTAACTGCTTCCTCCTTTCATTGGGACTCTCTTAATGAGCTGCAGCATTTTTTTTAATGTAAGTTTTTCTTTAGAGAATCATCAGCAAGTGTATAAGTGTCCGTATGCTTTTATGTTAAATCACCACAGACGTTTACCAGTTTGGATGGTGGCTTTGAAGTGTACAGTGATCTCTGACAGCAGTAAACCCAGAATGAATTCACATGTAAGGTTAAATAGTTGATTTGACTTGATTTTTAAATGCTTTTCTTTTTTAGAAATGTAATTTCTCACAAGTACCTGCAGTGGTTTCAAAAACCATCGGTCATTATTGGGATGATTTAACTGTGTAGATACAGGTAATGCTTTATTTTATGGGTCAATAATTTTCCAGGTATTTGTCGGTGTGACAGTGTAACGCTGTTTTTATTATAATGGCATTTTCCCAGAGTAGATCCATGAAAAACAAAAAGAAAAAAGTTAATGCTGGTCAATCCTGCCATAGTCGAGTGGTTCAACATTCACAGCAGCTCGACAGAAAAACAAAAGAACCTCCTGCTGTTGTAAACCAGTCGGCTATCGATCATTATAAAAGCCCTTTAATAAGACGACAGCAGCGCGCGGTAAAATGTGTTTTATAGCTTAGCGGTTGTCTGTAACGTATCTAATGCTGCAGTCACACAAAATACAGTGGCTGTACCAAAACGTTGCTGCGACTGTGTGCCTTTGAAATAGGTGTAGCTTTGAGGACGGGAAGAAGATGCTGGAGTCAGTCTGATATCAGTTTGTGATTGAATGGGGTCACGTTGGCAGTTGCATGAAGTCGCTTACATTTGGAGCGGTAATTCTTCCATAAATAACGATGTAGTTGCTGCAGGACGGCAATTTAACTGCAAAATGACACAGGTGCTCAGCAGCCTTGCTTTGATATAGGAATATAACCACGGTACAACCGGTTTAGACCAGGTGAGTCAAGTTTCCTATTGTAAAGATGTGCATCACAGATGAGTCGCCCTCACCGGTGCAGACTGACTGTATCATCAGCAAATCTGTCTGAGAGCGATTGCAGTCAGTCCGTGTCCCGGCTTTCTTTGGAGACACGCTCCCTCCCTCGTGGTCACCTAAAGGTTGAGGATATTGCACGCTTGGTCTTTGACACCAAAAAATTCAGTGCAATCAACGTGCAACTGTTGGCTTTGTTTTTTCCTCGGTGCAAGGTTGCTGTTCGGTTTGGTCGTTAGTGAAAAATGTGAATTCTCTGACCGGCTGACGAGTCGCTGTTGGCGGTCACAAAGGCATCAGATAGCTCCTTGCAGTTGCTTTGGTTGCTAGTAGATTGCAATTGTCGCCTATAGTTTGCATGGGCGGTGTATAGTCATCTGCAAACACCGCTGAGTTTTAGTGAAGCTCGAAAAAGTGTGACACAAACTAGATATGGAAATTGTGCCTTACCACTGACTTATTATAATGCTTTGAACTCATTTCATTATTTTGGGCAGACTTTTTTCAAGATTTACTACCATTTCAAAAGTACTTAGCATCTTCTGTGCAGACTTCAACAACTGTGGCAATCCGCTAGCAACCAAAGCAACTTTATATAATACGCATTTGTGGTCAATTTCGACTCGCAACTGCCAGAAACTGCTCGCCAACTCATTGGGAAGTACACATTTGCCCCTGACAGCGTAACTACAAAGCAGCAGACCACTAAAAATTCTGAAAATGAGCATCTTCTTATTTCATGGATGAATCTATAAGCAATATCAGTGCTTTTCTTTCCAATTAGTCTGCTGTGTGTGCGTGTTTAGACCAGCTGAATTCAGCACTGGAGTGCTGTTTCCTGCCTCTAACAATATACAGAAGATGAGATTAAATATAGATCCACTGAATGGCTGTCGCTGAAGCACAGAGGCCGAGGTTTACTCAGACATGTAAATGGTGCACACCGTCTCTCATAACTAATTAGGAGCAAACTACACCGACCCTTCAATGAAATTTGTTAGCAGGTTTTTGGGAATATATTTTGAAAATGACAGACCTGTAAACTCAGAGCGATGCAGAGTAACTGGATGTGTTAGTGAATAATGCACACGCTGTGGGACATTTGTTGTTTCTGTCCTCTCGTGTGTTGAGCTGAGACATTAACCTGATTGATCCAGTTTAGACGCCTCCGGGTGAGTTCAGTGAAATCTTCAAATACGACTTCTACAAATTCACTGATGGAAGTTTTGTACTGTGAGTTTCTGTGTTCCTCGCTTCTCCTGCACTTCACTTCTGTTCTCTTTGAAAGTTACACGACATACAGTCAGATGTTAACCGCAGAGGAAACCTGGGGCTGATGAAACTTGGGATACAATTCTTGTACATTTTGTACAGTTGCTTTTGAATTCTCCAGAGGACTGAAGTATAAAGTTAAAGGTACTTGAATCATTAAATAAGCTTTTGTATATGCTGTTCTTTGTATCGTTCAAAAATTTTAGCCCCCTTTTTTTAAATTGCCTGTCTGTACACCAATATACATGTACTGTATGTTATACCTGTAATATGGAAGGATTTCAATACATACAGACTTGAGGATTCAGCTCAGTGTTGGTTCTTTTATTTTGATTAACCAGAGTTCTTCATTTGACTTCATTAAAATCATCAAACAGCCGTTTGACACTGTTAACAGGTTAGGTTATTGTACGACAGAGAGGTTTTCTTAACTCACAGCCTGCTCATGAAGAAAGAAAAAACTTTTCTTTCCTTTTAAAATCCAACTAGACAACAATCCTAAATTCCACTCATGGTTGTTGGTGACAGGGGGGCTGGTCCAAGTGTGTCAGAAACTGCTGATCTGCTGGGATTTTTCTGCATAACCATCTCTGGGGTTTTACAGGGGATGGTCTGAAAAAGAGAAAGTATCCAGTCAGTGGTAGTAGATGGCTGTAGAAAGGCAACAGCAATCTCAAAAGCCACTTCTTACATTTAAGATATGCAGAAGAGCATCTCTGAACACACAATATGGTTAAACTGTGAAGCCGATGGGCTTAAGCAGCAGAAGACCACACCAGATGCCGCTCCTGTCGGCTAAGAGGAGGAGAGTGAGGCTACCATTTACACAATATTCATATGGTGGGGTCATGAAAAGCACTGATCCATCCTACCTCGTGTCGTCGGTTCAAGCTGCTGCTCGTGGTGTAGTAGTGTGGGGCATTTTTTTTTTTTTTTTAGCACACTGGGCTTCTGAGTACCAGCTGAGAATCTGTCCAGCTGTTAAGACCGCATGTGCCATGGCTCCTTCTGGCAGGATAACACACCACCCCATAACGTTACAGTGATTTCAAATGAACGGGAGATTCTCCTTATGAATTTACAGCAACTGTGTGATGCTATCATGTCAACATCGATCAAAACCTGAGAGGGATGTTTCCAGCACCTTGTCGAATCTCTGCCATGATGAATTAAAGCAGCTCAGAAACAGAAGCAGGTCCAAACCAGTACTAGTAAGGGACCTATAAAGTGATTGAAGATGTCCTTAAAAGGTTTAAACAGACAAATGTAATAAATAACAACAATACTTCAAGCCCAAAGGACTTTTCTTCTTTCACAGGGACTCTTAAAGACACTCAGAGCACGACAGAGACGCTCCTCTCGGCTGTTGTACGCTCGTTATCGTGACACTGTCTTTGCTTTCGCCTATTATACTTTGCTTCCTGTAAAGAGGATAATCTGTGATTTGAGACAGCTTGATTACAAGATAATGAAGGGGGTCTAAAACTGATTTTGGAGAGCTGAGGCCCTGATGCTTTGACTCGTTTGTCTTCTGATGTATAATTTCAGCTTATTTGCAGCTGCTTTTGTACTTCACACTGAATGCGGGTGCCAGTCAATGACAAAAATAATCACACATGCTAATTTTCTGATTTTCAAATGCTGGATTTCAGGGGGGGGGGTTGGTTTTTTTTAATACAAAAAACAAGTGTCAAAGAAACAAGAATTTCAAAAGAAGACGAATATGTTGAAAACGGCAGAAATCCTAAAATTTTTTTCTCTTTTTATGACACAGCTTGTTAATAAACATCTGTCGATGTTCCTTTGATGGTAAGAGACGCAGCTATCGTGATTTCGCTTCCCTCTTCAGTCTCTTAACTGAAAAACCGAGCTGATTTGGTTTTCCCTGGAAAATCAAAATAAAGGGTCTAATCTGTCTGTCCAGCAGAGGGAGGGCTGCTCTGGGTGTTTACTCAGAGGTTAAACACTTGACCTGAAAAAGCAGCTCAGATGATCTTTGTGCAGGTCTGAGTTTCTTAGTTTATTAACTTTATTAATTTGCACCAGATTTGAAGGCTTTAATCCTCACACGAGTCTCAGTGTGTTTGGTTACCTTATCACCTAAATTCAGAGCACATAAAGACTGTTCATGCTGTCAGTTGCCCCTTCAGTAAAGTCATAAATCCATCCGGGTGCCAATCTCAACACAAGTCCATTACCGTGTGCCTCGGTCTCGGTCCACCTTTAATAATTACAGCACGTTTATTTCTGCAGCTGCTTTAAATGAAAGGCGTGCAGGCCAGTCATGCCCACCACTTCAGATGATTTATAGGTGTGTGTGTGTGAGTGTGTGTGTGAGAGAGAGATAGGCCAACCTATGTGTTTAGTCTGCTGCAAACTAATGTTCCTGCTTCTTCAGTAGTGTCTGCACCACCATCATTTAACTCCATTGTACCAGACACTCTTCGGTTAAACATCTCTGAGGAACAAAGTGCACGAGTCCCTTTCAATATTGCCGCTGACCCAGGATCACCTCGCTTCAGCTGTCCTGCCTCTTCTAAAGCATCAGCCTGCTGTGCAGAGAAACTCCTACACCTTTTATAATGCAGGGTGAAACGGTGGCGAATGATAGAAATATGCTGTTCGGCTGTAGCTGCGGAGTAGGAGGAGACTGCAGCAGGCTTTATTTGTGAATCGTATTCCCAAAGTGGGCATTGTGAACCTTGCAGTTAATTTTCAGAAAGGAGTAGAAGCCTCACAAAACACTTATTCCTACCTGGAAGTCATGCTAGACTAGGTGGATGTGGATAGTGGCTGTAACTCTGTGCTACAGGTGACATTTCTGTTGTTTCCAAGTTGTAATTTATTTATTTTTTTTATGCAGCTTCTTCAGGATTAAAATCTACCAGTGCACAGCTATAGCATAGGTGCACTCAGTAAAGACAAGTATTTACAGTAAAGATTCAGTAGGGTGCAGATGCATTAACATGACGGCATCACACAGTGGCTGCAGATTTCTTGGCTCCACATCCATGATGTGAATCTCCTGTTCTGCCACATTTTAAAGGGGCTCTACTGGTCTGAGATCTGGTGACTGTGGAGGCCATTTGAGTACAAACTCACTGTGTTGTTCAAGAAAGCAGTTTGTGATTAATGAGATTGGTGACATGGCACGTTATCCTGCTGGAAGCAGCCATAAATAGATTTGATTCAATTACATTTGATTCAACTGATATAAAGCCAAATCACAACAACAGTCATCTCAAAGTGCTTTATATTGTAAGGTAGAGACCCTACAATAATACAGAGAAAACCCAACAATCAGACGAGCCCCTGGGAGAAAGCTCTTGGTGGCAGGGGGAAGGAAAAACTCCCTTTTAACAGGAAGAAACCTCTGGAAGAACCAGGCTCAGGGGAGGGCGGCCATCTGCTGTGACCGGTTTGGGATGAGGGCAGGCAGTTGGGACATAAAGGGATGGAGATGGTCAGCTTGTAGCCTGGTACCTCATAATCACTGACCAGACCCTTTTGCATCTTACCTCTTATTAGCACCCCTCCCACTCATCTCCTGTATAGATAACATTCTTTTAGGTGGCTCTGAATTGGTTTACCTACCCACACCCACTCTCTGTCTCTGTAAACCCACAATGTCCTGGTATAAACACACCACCACAGCAAACTAAAGGAAAATAGGACTTATTTGAGTCAGCTCAAAGCAGTCTGGCCACCCTCCTTTGGCCTCTGGCACCAGTGATGCATTTTCACCCAGAGAACTGCTGCTTGGTTAGATGATAAACCCCAGAGATGGTAGTGTGGGAAAATCCCAGTTGATAGCTTCCTGTATATTTATAAATCCCTGCTGCATGTCATTAAACTCTATCCTCTCTCTCATACTGTGGGTTTTGTGTCTATCTTATCTTTTTTCACCCTCTTCTCTTTCCCTTCAACCCCCAGCGGCTGCTCCTCCCTGAGCCTGGTTGTGCTGGAGGTTTTTTCCTCTGAAAAGGGAGTTTTTCTTTCCAGCTGAGAGTGCTCATAGGGGATCATAGGGCCTTACCTCTAATATACTAGCTCACAGCTATGTGGATGGAGATTTTAGCATTGTGTGTTTTCCCATTAAGCCGTCAAGAGATGCTTAATCCATCTATGTGTTGCAGTTGACAAACATGACTTGATTTTAAAGGTCACCTAATGCCTGCCTCTGTGCAAGGCTCACTGGCGCTTGATCTGCAAACATGCCACTGAGCCTTTTCCAGGAAGTCTGCGGTCTGCTCGCCTGTGGGGAAATGAAGAGCCGCCGCTGGAGACGTTACCCTCTATAAAAACACCATGTGAACAAACGCTAAGAAGGCCAAGAGCCATCAACGCTGCCAGGGACCGAACCTGTGAAGATATTCATGTTAACAAGTCACCAGGTCCAGTGGTGACTGAAGACTTATTTTGTTCAAACAAGTGGAAAATGCCAGTAGCGTGAGTCATTCAGTTCCAATGCAAAAAAAACAAAGTGTTGAATTAAGCAATAGGCTGTGATTGCTTCTCTTCTGTCTGACACTTTAAAGAAAATAACAACTGACGATTGAGGCTACTTCTTTGAGCTGTTTTTCCTTTCCATCGCATCACTTTTGAGTTTTTGCTGTGGAACAAGAGGACGATGAACAGGAAAGAAGCAGCGGCACCATCAGGGTGCTCAAATATCTGATCGCTCAGTCAAGTCACATGGCAGCAACACGATGCATTTAGGCATGGTTAAGATGAGCTCCTGAAGTTTAAACTGAGCATCCGAATGGGAAAGGCTTGCTCGTCTGATGGGATTTTTACACACAACCATCTCCAGGGTTTACAGAGCACAGTCTGAAAAAGAGAAAACATCCTGTTCTCTGAGTGAGAATGCCTTGTTGATACCAGAGGTCTGAGGAGAATGACCAGATTGCTTCAAGCTGACAGGAAGGCAACTGTAACTTATCCACTCAAAACAGCTGAGATCTGCAGAAGAGCTTCTCCAAATGCACAGAAATGGTCTACAGCAGCAGAAGACCACGCCTGGTGGTACTCCTGTTAGCTAAGGACGGGAATCTGTGGCTAAAATTTAC
This sequence comes from Pelmatolapia mariae, assembly GCF_036321145.2. NCBI lineage: Eukaryota > Metazoa > Chordata > Actinopteri > Cichliformes > Cichlidae > Pelmatolapia > Pelmatolapia mariae. Next base: position 37,855,004 of record NC_086240.1, read on the forward strand.
ACAGACTAACCAAAGTAGAATGTTAGAAGATTTCTGCTGTGATATTTAGATGGTAGTTTCAGAACGTGGTGTAAACAACATTAAAGTGCAGTATGGATCTATCTTGCCTTGTATCAAAGGCTTCTGGTGCATGATCTGAAATCTGCAGCGACTGTGTGATGCTATGGAGCAAAATCTCTGAGAAATGTCCGCAGCACCTTGTTGAATCTATGCTACAAATACACAGCATCAAGGTGTACCTTATAAAGTATCCAATGTACAACAGACAGATCTGTGAGTGTGGACACTGGGTTCAAGTTTTCAGATGTTTAATGTCTTGTTGTGCTCTTAAATTATGTCCCAATGGAAACAATGCACACAAAGAAATTGTTCTACTTAAGTTTTTCTAGTGACTTGATTTCAGTCTGCGGTGACTGTTGCTACATTTCGGCTCCACCTCTGGTTTATAAAATCTCTGGGAAGCAGACCAGAAAAATAAGAAGCATGAGGCTGAAAAAGTCACGTAGATCGCATTTATTCTTTTGTGTTTCTGAACAGTGAAGCTGCCTGGAAGGATAAAATGTTTGAGAGATGCGTCTTGGCAGCCTCTGAGAAAAGAAAGCTTCTCAAACTGAAGTAGGCTGAAGGAAAGCCATCGTTCCGCCAGAAATACTTCAGCGCTGCACAGAACAATTGTGGTCTCCAAATCCTCAGGCATGAGCACTAAATGTTTACTCCACCCGTGCTCACACTGAACAGACGGGGGGTTCAGGTTTCATATTTTGGAGCGGCCTTGTGCTGAGAATCCAAACAGTCCTGCCTGTATTCCCTAAATGCTGATGATGAATGGGCAGACGGCATGAATAGGCTCAGTGTTATAAGCACATGGTCATACCGCGAAATCCTCCACCGCCTCTGAATGACCAAAGGGGGGCAGGGGGTGGTGTCTGAGGTGTGAGACAATGTGCAGTGATGTGCTGTACCATGCACCACCCTCACCGGCCTGCAGGTCTGCGCTCCACTCTCCAGAGCTTGTGCTTGTTTAGGTTATGTCAGCCTGCGTTCCCAGAGTGAGCTGACCCGGCTGCCTCCGCTCGATTTTTTTCCCTCCTATAATGTTCAGTTCAGTTTTCTTTTTTATCCTGAGTGAAGCTTCCCCAGAGACGGCACAGTGAGCAGTCGGGCTTTCCAGCAGCTGGGGAATATGAGCCGCCTGCTGCTGCTAGCGCAGCACCACCATCACCATCAGGTCTGGTATCCAGCTGTTCTGACACCCAGAGGACAGCTGCAGGGAACTCAGTGCAAGGGTGCTCAGCCTGTGAGTGTTTAGGCAGTGGGAGGAAAGAGGCCAGATACTCACTGAATTCCCAAAAGCAGCTGGGAGCAAAGTACCCAAGCTCTTCACAGTAAACAGGTACTGGTGCGGATATTTAAACAAGATTCACTGCAAGAAAAATCCAACATCAGGACCTCAATGAATCCATGCTTCTTGTACTGTCTTTGCAGTAAATCCTGAGCCATTGGAGAGCAACATAACAGTACATTTATTGTTTAATCCATTAGATTAAAGACCAATCCATGAAAAAGGGTCGAGGTCTGTTGATTCTGTAAACATATAAATCACACTGTGATGTGTCTCCTTCCCTGATATCAGAGTATTTGTTGGTAGGAAAGCCCATGTTACGAGTGGGGGGAACCCCACCTCAGCAGATCAGGATCTGGAGCTTCATGCAGTTCTCATCAGCTGTGGAAAGTGTGCTCGGAGAGGGTGATTAATCAGTGAAGTGTTGCTCAGGGATGAAATGCAGAGCCGAGACTTGCTACTTGTCCTGCCCAGCTGTTGCTGACGGTTTCCAGCGATGTTGGAGAGCATTGTATAACTCTTGAAACTGTTTTGACATGAGTCACCTATTGGGGTCCAGCAGGGCCAAACGAGTATCAACACGGTAAACTTTAGTGGATCGGGCATGACACGTGACAACGAGACCCAGAACTTGCTGTACCCACACGGGTATCCTGTGCAGTAACCTGTTAATTTGCTCAGTCGGTCTGTCTGCACTGAGACGTGGTGAAGACGGTTCATGCCAACTGCACTTCTTACACAAGATTTCTTGTAAACTCCAGCACTCTAGCACTTAGGTGAGCTCTTATCAAGCATGGCCTGTTTCTGTAGCTGACACTGAAAAATGATGCAATTTTGTGAAATTGCTCAACTCCACATATGGTGCTGTGAAAGCCTTTCATAATTTCTTAGTTTTTTTGCATATTTGTCACACGTCCATGCTTCACATTATCAAACAGGGTTTAACCCTGGAGAACCCATGGGGTCAAATTTGACCCCATGGTTTCCCTAGAAAACCAATGGGGTCGGCTCTGACCCCATGGGTTCTCCAGGGTTAATATTACACAAAGATAACCTGATTAAATACAAATGTACTGAGTAAAAATGATGATGTCAGTTATTAAAGAGGAATGAAAGCTATCCAAATTTACCTGGCTCTATGTGAAAAAGTAATTACCCCCCTAGACCTAACAAATGGTTGTGCCACCCCTGGCAGAAAGAACTGCAATTAAGCATTTGCAGTAATTGCCAATGACTCTTTCACATCGCTGTGGAAGAATTTTTGGTCCACTTTTCTTTGGAGATTGTTTTAATTCTGCCACATTGGGGTTTTCCAACATGAACGCCGTGTTTAAGGCATCTCAATTGAATTGAAGCTCACAGTTTCACTAAGCCACTCCAAAACCTTCATTCAGTTCCCATTTTGAACCATTCGGAGGTGGACTTGCTGGTGTGTTTTGGATCATAGTCCTGCTGCAGTGTGCTTGAGCTTCAGGGCTCAAACAGACTATCAGATATTGTCCTTCAGGATTTTCTGGCATAGAGCAAAATTCATGGTTACATCAGTTATGGCACGTCGTCCTAAAGCAGCAAAGCAGCACGAGACCATCACTCTACTACATCCATGTGCCTTTTCTGAAATGCTGTGTTAGTTTTATGCTGGATATGATGGGACTCAGACCTTCCAAAACACCAGCTTTTGTCTCATCAGTCCACAGAATATTTCCCCCAAAGTCTTGGGAGATCATCGAGGTATTTTTTGGCAAATATGAGACGAACTTTGTCTTTTTTTTTGGTCAGCAGTGGTTTTCTCTTTGGATTTCTCCCACGAACGCCATTTTTGCCCATTTTCTCTTTTGTAGTTGAATAATGAACTCTGACCTTAACAGAGGAGGGATGAAACAAAGTACAAATACTTTGTTACCGGTGAACATCCAGGGAGTGGACATTGAGATATTGGACTCTTATAGGTAACTGGGTGTTCACCTGAATAATAATAAACTGGACTGTAGCCACAACACTGATGCTCTTTACAGGAAGGGTCAGAGCAGACTCTACCTGCTGAGGCGACTGAGGTCATTTTGGAGTCCAGGGAACGCTTCTAAAGACTTTCTATGACTCTGTGACATCTGTCATTTTTTACAGTGTTGTATGTTGGAGCAGCAGTTTATTTACAGCTGAGAGGAAGAGGTTGGATAAACTCATCAGGAACGCCAGCTCTGTTCTGGGATGCACCCTGGACCCAGTGCAGGTGGTGGGAGACAGAAGGACTCTGGCCAAAATAACATCTCTGATGGACAGAGTCTCCCACCCCATGCATATAAATGTTGCTGAACTGCAGAGCTCCTTCAGTGACAGACTGCTGCATCCTCGATGCATGAAGGAGCGTTTCCGCAGGTCCTTCCTCCCTGCAGCTGTCAGACTGTACAATCAAAACCGCTCCCAACAAACATAGATGTTTACATCTGCGCTGTAACTTGCACTAATCAACCGAACAACTACTACTATTATAACTTGCACATTACATTTCTCAGTTTATATATGCTAACTTATTGGAAGTTACATGTCTACTTTTTAATGCACAGGTACAATACACAATCTGTACTTTTCTGATTATTCAAAATATTCTTAACTATTTAAACATTTGTCAGTGTCCTGCTCTGTTTGCACACTACACCCTGGGTTTACCACTTATCTGTACTTTCATTTTAATAACTGTACAGTACTCTGATTTGGTAACTAATGTGCATGATGTAAATATGTAAAAATTGTGTGTTTCTGACCTGTGTCCTGTTCTGTTTGTATATGTGTTTTTTGCTGCTGTTACAACCAAATTTCCCCTTGTGGGACAATTAAAGGATTATTCTATTCTATTCTATTTGTTACTGTACTTAAGTACAATTTTCAGGTATCTGTACTTTACTTGAGTATTTATTTTTGTGACTCCCTACATTTTTAAATAAATATCTGAACTTTCTACTAGTTACATTTTCAAAACAGGCCTGATACTTTTGCTTTAACACATTTGAGGGCACTTATTATTTGTTACTGCCGGCCTTACAAACTTCAAACCGATTTGAGCTCTAACAGTGACAAATGAAAGGCAGTCCTGTTCGTGTACATGTAAGTCCTATTTTTTAAAGTCAGATATTTGTCGGTTGTCATCTGCCCCACTTTGTTACCTCAACTGCAACTCCCTTTACCTGGGCCATATTTTATTATTGAGAAGCACTTTGGAGTACCTCTGGTCTTTTAAATGTGCTATATAAATAAAGTATTGATTGATTGATATTATCTGCACATGATGTGAAGTATTTATTTTATTCATGTGCTGCAAAACAAACTGAGGTATGCTAACTTTGTGTTATTACTTAGAGTAGATTTCAGAACCTGTACTTTTTCACTTTTACTTTTCAGAAGGGGAATCAGTACTTCACCTGTTACTGGAGTATCTGTACTTCTACTTTAGCACATGAGGTCTGTGCTTGAGATTGAGACCTGCAGTTCTTTAGGATTTGTTCTGGGTTATTTTGTGACTTCCTGATTGTGTCGTTGATGCACTCTTGGAGTAATTTAGGCTGGACACTCCCGGGAAGGTTCACCACTATTCCAAGTTTTTCCATTTGTAGATAATATCTCTCATTGTGATTTGCTGGAGTCCTAAAGCCTCAGAAATGGCTTTGTGGCTTTGTTTCTTTAGATTGTAGCATGATGTGTTACTTTGTGATGTGTTGTAGTTTTTCCCCCTTAATAAATAAAATGATCATTTAAATTTTTTAAAGATGTTTTATAAGTAAATATGACAAATACGGAAAAAAAATCAGGAAGGGGGCAAATACTGTATTATGGCATTGTAGCTTTTTACTGTTCAAAAATGTATTTAATTTAAAGCCAAAAAATGTAATTAATGAATTAAATGTAATCATCAAAGTCAAACAAAAGTAGTAATCTGAAGTCATCGTGAGAATGAATCATAAACAAAGTATTTGGTTGAAATAAGGAGGGGAACAAAGTAGAAATATTGCAATATTTAAAAACCCCGCCACAATCATTAACAGAGACACAAACAACACATCAATATGGACAACATGGCTGAACTGAACAACAACCAGGTGTTTTGTAAAAGGACATCAAACCTAAAGAAGAAAGAAAACCCTGATTTAATTTACCAGAAACGATAACAGCCGAGGTGGAGAACGCTGCTCATGTCATTGCAATGCAGTTGTGTTTTTGGCATTCATGTGCTGTCAGTTTAACACATACCGTTACTTTATACGGTTTATGTTTACAATTTTACAATTTGCAGATCAGTGCATACTTCAGACGCAGTTATTTAATGTCCAAAGTTAAATCCTTTGCAAAAATATCCCCTTCACTGATGTGCTATTTTCAGTTTTCACTTTATCATGATTTTTGTTTTAAAAAAGAATTAAACCTTCAAATCAGAGATATTTATGATCAGTTAGGTGACAGAATTTAATTTCCTCATTGATTAATCGATGACTGGCTGCTTCTGGCTTAATTTTTAAACCCAAGCATTGATTTATGATTTTCCCTTTTCTCTTCAAACCGACATTAGGCAATGGAATAAATAAGCAGGCACAACACAGTTACACTGTTTATGAAAGCCAGCTGGGATTATCATTGTTGGAGGTCTTTTGCTTGCACCATCAGAGATAGAAGGACATTTATGAGCTGCAGGCCGCTGAGGCCAAAATCCACAACATCCCAGGTTTGTCCAGTGTGAACATCCGGAACGCCATCATGGACCACCGGCACATCACTCGCTGGCCATTTAGTCCAGCCAAGAACTGTGTGGTACCTCGATCCCGTCCGCTCACAGACCAGACCGACGAGCTCTCTCCGGTGGGTCTGCTTGTTTGCTTTAACAGCTTGCTAACCCTGCATCCTTTCATCAGCAGTCACCATCGCTGCATCCACAGACGGTGACTTCATGCTCCGTCTGCTCACTCTTCTCCTCTTCCTCAGCAGCTGGTTTACCAGTTCGCTGACAGACATTAACTTGGACTGCATGAATGGGGATCACTTTTTCCTTGTATGGTTCTTTGTAGTTGTACTCATCGAGGAATTCAGAGCTCCAGACTTTATTCCACACTTTCCCAGAGGTCAGAGGAAATTTTTGTTGTTGTTGTTTTGTAAGCACAAAGCCAAAGGTTCGAGCTTCACAATGACTGGTTTTAGTTTCAAGTAAAAGAAATATAATGATAAGTACAGCCCAGATCAAAAGTTTAAGACCACTTGAAAAATAGCAAAAAATCATATTTTGCATGGTTGGATCTTAACAAGGTTCCAAGTCGAGCTTCAACAAGAAATGGGAGTGAGACAAAACATTTTTTGAGCATGCAATTTATTGAAAATGTTCCCTTTTTAAATGTAGTCGGGTTGTTGAACTGCATAAGCAGCGTCTCTCACAGCACGCCATGGCTGCTGACGTAGGACGCAGTAAGAGAGTTACTTGGAATTTCCTAAATGATCTTAAAGGGTTATGGAACAAAAACGTCAAGTGGAAGACCCAAAAAAATTTCACCAGCACTGAGCCGTCAAGACACTGGACGATCCTCGACCCAAATTAAGGCCATTACTGGTGTTGACTGCAGCCCCGTAACCATCAGACGGCATCAGAGACTGAAGGGCTTCAAAAACAAAAAACGTCTTCAAAGGCCTCGTCTCCTTGAACGCCACAGAACCGACAAGAGAGCACCAAACATGTGACATTGAAAGGTGGAAGAAAGTTTTATTCTCTGATGAGAAAAAATGTAACCTTGATGGTCCTGATGGTTTCCAACGTTACTGACAGGACAAGCAGATCCCACCTGAGATGTTTTCTATGCTCCACAGTGGAGGGGACACCATAGTGGTCTGGGGTCCTTTTTCCTTCAGTGGAACAATGGAGCTTCAGGAGGTGCAGGGGCGTCAAACGGCTGCTGGCTATGTCCAGATGTTGCAGAGAGCATCCTCGTGACTGAGGGCCCTCGTCTGTGTGGTAGCGACTGGGTTTTTCACCAGGACAGCGCTACAGTACACAACGCCTGAAGGACAAAGGACTTCTTCCAGGAGAACAACATCACTCTTTTGGACCATGCCGCATGTTCCCCTGATCTAAATCCAATTCACCACTTGGAGAAATGTTCCCACTGCCGCAACAAATTTTTAAAGTGATCTACAATAACGGAGGAGCTGTTCATTACTGAGTTCATGTTTGGAACTTTGATTTCTGTTTTGGGGGCTTTACAGGGTCTTTTTGGAGGTGTGGTCCTAAACGTTTGATCAGCTGTCAAACAGCTTGTTTCAGTTTAAGCTTGTTTTCAATAAATTGCATAATCAATTTTTTATGTCTCACTCCCATTTCTTCTTGTTGCATGTTGAAGCTCTACTTGGAATCTTGTTAAGATCCAAACATGCAAAATATGATTTTTTTTTTTTTTTTGCCATTTTTCAAGTCGTCTTAAACTTTTGATTGGGACTCTATTAGAAGCATTTTACAATACAGCCTGCATTTGAGATTTTCCAACATTTATGCTGTTACTTTTCTAACTTTAGGCCTAATTTACCAGTTCTAAGTAATACCTAAACTACACATACAGTAAAACAAGTGAGTAAAAACTGGCAGGATTATAGGAAGCAAGAAATAAATCATACTGTATTCTTGAGTAATAAAAATTATTACATAGCATTTTAAATTAAATCAGATATAAATGATGCTTTGAATATTTTTTATGTAACAACATGTAATGACTACCTTTTGGTTTTTTATTTATTTATTTAAGTGGAGAGAACAAACAATGTTCTCCTTCTCACACTGTAATTACACAGCAGTGTTAGAGGTGAAGGCTGCATTATAGAGTGTATAACCTCCCATTCTTAGCTTGCAGTTTTTGAATATCTTGTATATTGTTATTTTTCAATTATTAAGTATTACACCTGTACACCTATAATACCTGCTAATATCCCATAAACACTAGAGTTAATAGTAAATGAATCTATCTGTATCTCTATTTCAACACTTGTTTTTATACTTCTGTTGCATGCATGCTGCTATCAATTTCCCCTCTGGGATTAATAAAATTTCTCTGATTTGATGTGAATACAATGTAAGACGGGAGGTTTGAATACTTTATAATACAGCCTGCGCCTCCTAATCATAATGTGGGAAGTAGAAAATGATTTGCCTTTTTTCAAAATCCCTCAGAGGCCTTCATAAACTAAAACTAAAATCATGATATAATATTTTTAATTTTCCTTAAAACAGCCATTTGTTACGTCCTTCTTCTTCTGCACCCACTCTTAAGTATTTTTCTGAACATTACTGAATTTGTGGGAAATGTTGGGAAACTACGGAATGATTGTGAAGTGTTAACCGAAGAAGCGTCACATAAATATCTGTGTTTTGCCTTAGTTTTTATTAAATAAATGATGGCATGTTTTGTAGTTCTTCTGAGGTTGCCCTTACCTTATTTGAAGATCTGCTAATGTCCTGATGAGAGCGTGGGCTCCCACTCACAGTGGGCACGTTTTCATGCTTTTTACTGACTTCCAGCACTTTGAAAACTCAGGAATATTTCCATCGGGAACAGCTAACGATGACAGGAAGCTTCAGAGTATTCCCGTGTGGGTGAGAAAATGATTTGAATCGGCTGTTAGATTTTAAGGGAAAGAACCTGAGGAATGAGGAGGAAGTGCCTGCATCAAAGAAAAAGTATGAGAAGAATGAAGTGTGGCGTTGAAGAGGGGCACATGTTCCATGCACAAATTGACATAAATCTCATCCTACCTGTGCTTCACCAGGACATACGGGAAGTGAACGCAGCAGCAGACCTCATCTCGTCTTTGCTGGAAAAAAAAAAAGAGGTTGGGGGTGGAAAAGTGGGGGAAGGGTGTGCAGTGTGACTAATCGTTCTCTCCTTGTACCGCATCTTCAGGAACGCCATCCTCTAATAGAAAGCTGTGGATGTGATGGAGCAGGTCGAGCTCTGCATCCAGCTCACATGCTGAGCGATGGCGATGATGGATTTGGTGGTTAAGGTCAAAGTTAGACCTCAGTGTGAGGAAAGATTGGGAAACCGTGTGGAAACTTGTTAAACAGCCTCCTGTGACAAAGTATCTGGGAATGTGAGAGGAGGAACTGATTAGACTAAATGTCTCGCCAGAATGTACATAGGCTCTGATGGGAGTGGACAAGCAGAAAATCATATCTGGATACATTTTTTTTCCCTCCACCAGTCTTACACACTCCGAGTCAAAAGAGTGGATTTCCAACAGACTTCATGCAGAAAATAACTGCCTGCGCTGTCATTTCCCAGAGGATTCCCAAACCACTTTCCACACAAAGCTTCATTTACCAAACACAATCACACTGGTGAAACTGGACAGTTAAAGATCAAAAACTTGATCTGTGTTAGAGAACAAAAGGAACCATAAAATGAAATATAAACTCAGTGGCCTCTTTATTAAGTACACAGTGTTAGCACTCTTCAGACCTGCCTCACAGACTCAACATGGTGCTGGACACTTTGTCAGCTGCACATCCCAAAGGTGCTCGATTGCATTGATATCTGGTGACAGTGGAGGCCATTAGTGTAAAAGATACACTGTGACAATAAAGGGATGGGCATTATCAGCCACAGGTCTCAGGTGGGTTGTGGCATTTAGTTGCTACCACTGGGCCAAAACGTGTCATCTGAATTTTGCAGTAGAAATCAAGGTCCTCAGATCAGTTCTCAGTCTTCTGTTGTCCCATTTTGGTGAACCTGTGTGAACTGTAGCCTCAGTTTCCTGTTCTTAGCTGACAGGACAGTGGCACGTGGCATGGTCTTCTGCTGCTGTAGACTCAGAGATGCCCTTCTGCATATTTTGGTTGTAATGAGTCGTTATTTGAGTTACTCTTGCCTTCCCAGCTGACCTCTGGCATCAACAAGGCAGAGAACTGCCGCTCACTGGACCTTTTCTCTTTTTCAGATGGTTCTCTGTAAACTCTAGAGATGGCTGCATGGGAAAATCCCACTAGATCCGCAGTTTTTGAATGATTCCGACCAGCCATGTTTACAATCATTTAAATCACATTTCTTCCCCACTGTGATGCTCAGTTTGAGCTTCAGCAGGTCATCTTGACCATGTCTACATTCCTAAACTGTAGTACTGCCACATGATTGGCTGATTAGATATATGGCTCAACAATCAGCTGCACATTTGTACCTAATAGTGTTTTCTCGAGTCTCGAGTCTGCCTAGGAAGACAGCTGCACAAATTGGAAGTTTTTTATTTGATGGTTTTTAGTGATGTATTCAATATGAAGAACAACACAGGTGAAAAATAAGTGTTTGATGAAAAAGGAACGAAATGCGATGACTTGTCATTGAGTGAGTGCTGCTGTCTGTTGTTTCCGGGGTTCCCAAAAAACAATAATAACTTGTGATTTTTAGTTAAGAGAAAATGGCTCTCTAAACTCTGACAGTTTAAAAAAAACTAAACAAAATATGTGGTCACCTCAGACACAAAGCTCCACCCACCTGCTGCTCAAACCTTCTGTTTGTGGGGGGCAGCCAATTAGAAAAATGTTTGCTTACAGGGAGAGGAGCTAACACGGCTTGTTTCAGGGGCTGCACTGAGGCCGAGTATAAATAATGATTATTCTGAACTGTGAATCGTGTAAAGCTACTTTAGCAGAGTCCAAGAATAAACACGTGAGGCTGAAAATGTCTAACAGATGTCTGTTCTACATTTCTATTTCAGCCATCTGAATGAGATTTCCTGAGGGAATATAATTAAATGACTCTGTACTTGATTGATGGTGCATCTTGTCTTTCTCTTTTCATTAACCTGAAAACATCGCCGACTGTCTCCAAGTCTCTGGGCTGTGGAAAGGAACGGATTTTCAACACATGAATCTGATGTCATGCTGTTCCTGTGTCAGCGGAGCATTCCTGAGGTTAGCAGCTGATCCGTGGATCAGTGCGATTGTTACGGATGTTTAGGGACACACAAAATTTCAGGTTTGTCAAACAATCAAGCAGTTAGACTGATTTAATTTAAAACAAACAAATAAACCCAACAAAAAAGTGTTGTTAGGGGACATAAACCAGAGGGGCAACACTTTATAATACGGCGCATGACTAAGGGCGTTACTAGCCAAGACTTCAATGTATTTTATTTGAAAGTACAATGTAGAAATATGTGAAAGTATTACATTAGAATACTATAAGTAATTCTAAGTACTGCGTGACATCCTGGTAATTTCCCCATCTTACATTGTAAGTACGCTGTACTTCTTGGGTGTGGGCCATATTATGGAGTGTCCTAATCTTGCCTAATTTCCAGGTATTTTACAGGAAAGGTGACAAATTATACTGCAAGTAATTGTAAGTTACTGTAAGTATGTATGGCGTAACAAATTTTAAGTAGTGCATAAATACCTGGTGATTTTGTGGAAGAACAATATTTCTCCATTCTACATTGTAAGTATGCTGTACGTTTTGGGGCGGGGCTATATTATGAAGTGACTTGACCATGATTTTTTACATCGTTATTTAATAGTCGATGATGTGCATGGTGGATTTTCTTTTATTCAGTTGTCCTTTCTTACTTACACTGTACTTAAATAGTTCCCCGAAAATACCCAGAAGTTAGACAGGGTCCAGCCACTCCATACCACAGCCCACACCTTAAAGGTACAGCATGCTAAAAAGATAAGATGAAGTATTGTTGGTTTTTCTGCTAAATTGCCAGGAAACTATGCAGTACTTAAATTTAATTTCCTGTAAGAACCTGACTTATTACCTCCTTATTCTAGTGTACAACCTTTAAATATTTGTATCTAAATAGAATTATCTCGCAGTTTCAAATAAAATAAACTGAAATTCAATATAAGAACAGGGGAATTACACCCTTAGTCGCAGCCGTATTATAAAGTTTTACCCAAATATGTTTAATACATCAACAGATTGCTGCTGCAAAACTGATTGTTGCAGGTTTTGAAAGCTTTGTGGACTGAAAATCACTGACTCATAACTGGACTGCTGCATGTTTTGTACTCACATTAAGCACAGCAGTCCTACTTTCCCATTCTCACACACACACACACACACACGTACTTATAAAAAGAACCAAATGAGGTTCATAAATTTATGCACTTAATTATAGACATTTTTAGAAGCAGCGACTACCTCCTCTCACATCACATGCCCTGCAGATTTATCAATTACTCATAGCGATTTTCACCGAGGCAGTAAAGTTAAGGCCTGCGGTACAAATGCTCAACACAGTGTAAATCAGAGCTGCATGAAGCCGTGTTTGTTTGAGTGTAGAGCAATTCTGACGAGGTCACTGATCACTCAAACTTTTCTGTGCTTGTAACTGATCCTGTGACAAACATAGTCTGACTTACAGTTTTGCCTTCCCTGCTAAACACTATCATACAAAATATGGCAGCAGCTAATTTTTTCCTGAAAGCACACTTCCTCACCCTCAGCTCGCAGACTGTAGCAGCAGCTGCTGAGTGCACACAATGTAAACCAGTTTTAATGTATGGGATTAGCAAGTCCCTAGACCCAAGCCCCGAGTGAAATACAGGCTCAAATAAACACATGCGCTCCAGCATTTGATATATATGTTATTTTTATTGTAAGGACTGAAAATTATACAATACGAGAATGTAAAACATTCCTCGGGTGGCAAGTGAGGAGCTAGAACAGGAAAGGAACGTGTCAAAGAAGCAGTCGAGCGGAGAGGTGGATGGATACATGGATGTGGAGGGGAGACGCTAGACCAACATGCTGGGATCTCTCTTCTTCTGATGCCTGAGGAGGAAGGAAAAAAAAGCCATTACCAATACGTCACAATAATGCCCCGCCCCCCGTCCTTTGATTAATAATACAAGGTTAGACAATCAAAGACAATTCAGGGCTTTATTAATTGAGCTGAAGTCATTTAATCCATAGAAGCAGTAAGAAATGACACCACTGCCCCGCGCTCTCCCCGTGGAGCTGCAGAGAGCTGATACTGCAATCATATCACACGCAGACTGAAAAGATTCTCGTGTTTACAACATGCGAATGTTCACATCACTGAACAGCTCCGGTGCTTGTCGTGAGGGATAAATACACAATAAGCAGCGTATCCTTTACATTTGGGTTCAGAACAACTGTATTCAGTGTGGAGAGTTGATGAGATTGATGATAAATAATATGTGGTGGGCTCAACACACTGTCAGCAACAATAGTATATGATATAAAACATCTGTGAGACAGATGTGTGTAGGACCGGACCCAATCGGATCGTGCCTATTCAAATGAGGAATTTCAGAATGATGACAAACACGTGGAAGCAAACGTTCCTGAGGGAGAAATCTACACTTGAGATGGCCTTTAGGTGTACGACATTCGATGACCTCCCTGTACCCTTAAAGACGAGTTTCGACACCTCAGCTTTTATCCAAGATGTGGTTTGACCACCATTAGAACAGTTTCTGGGTTTTCCTGCAAACCTCTGATTCAAACTCAGTCATTTTGTTCTTTAAGCAGGTCTGAAACATGACAGAAACCACTCAGTTTAGAAGAGAGCTTCAAGGTTTACTCATAGTAGGCTTTCAATTTATTTATATAACGCCAAATCACAACAACAGCTGCCCCAAGATGCTTTATGTTGTAAAATAAAAATCCTACAATCAGATGCCCCCCTATGAGCAAGCACTAGGCAACCAAGGGAAGGAAAAACTCCCTTTTAATAGGAGGAAACTGGACTTTAAGCAAGTCACCAAACAGGCACTTGTGTTTGCCTCGCCCTCACACGCTTGTGTCCATGGATGTAGCCCTTCGCTCCATACCAGAACTCCAACGTCAGGACCACATCACTGAGTCGACCAGCAACTTTGCCTTAACTTTGATAGGTGGGACATGTCATCGGCATTGGGAAGAAAGAAATGCTACACAGATTAGGCCAAGACCAATCTCCACATACTTCTGGAGAAGTATGCTAGTGACGGACCACACTGGTGAGCCAGTCGAACATCTATCACACAGTTCTGGGAGAAATGGTGACCAAAGCTCACTGCAGGCAGCAGGGGAAAAAAGCCCCAGTGCAGCACCAGCAACATCACAACACCTACTTTCAGTTAACGTAGACATTGACTTTGCACATATCAACAAGGACGGCCTGACAAGGATCTCTGCAGCGTTTAATCTTTCACAGCTCTCATACGGGACATGGCATAATACGCACAGAGGCCCTAATTTGGTCAGTGACACCTCATCGGTCTCATTGCACTAAATCGCGCAGACTCCTGCAGTTAATCCAACACTAACACAACAAGCAGCAAGTGATCATTAGGCGTCCAGGTTCACTGGGTAGTGCAGCGAGGGGGTTTGCCCTCTGAGGAAGGAGGCGGTGATGTTTACATTCCTCGGGCAGCGATGGGTGAAACTCTGTGATACTTTGACAGAAATGCAGACCTACTTTGTGTGTTATTATCACACAACGTTACTTCCTACGAAAACACTCAGACAGCTATGTGGGAGTGTGCCAAAGCCAGAAAGTTGTCTAGAGAGCAGTGACAAAATTAACTGTAGTTTTAACTGTATTCTTTTTTTTTTTACTCTGAGCAGCTGCATTTCAGTCCAGCGGTTTGATTTGCTAGCTGTTAAACTAATGCTGTTGTGATCTCTGCGTCTGCTTATGCCAAAAAGAAACACAACTTAAAAACCCATTGGAGGGTTTTGGACTGGTCTATGTCAGCTGTCAGCTCACTGCATGGACAGGCGTTGCCTCTTAAAATCATTTAAAGCCACCTTTGTCAGTCATTCTTTAACGCTCGAAAAGTTCCAAAGTTCAGAAATGATCAGCATACCGTCGCTTTGGGAGCATTTCTACTCGTCAATGTACTCAAAAGGCTCGGGCGGCTCAGGCTCCTGCTCTTCCTCTTCAATTTTTGGGCCGTGAGCTGAGACGGGCTCCACCAGCTCCTCCTCCTCCTCGCTGGTGTCCTTCATGATGATGATCCCGCCTGTATGGAGCTGGTGACATACGGAGGTAAATTAGCACAAGTCTGGAGTAACAGGTTTAAGGTTTGTATACACTTTATGGACAAAAATATTGGGTCACAGCTCTTAATAAAGATTAAAGAATGGATCAAGCTCAGTGAATTCAAACTCAAATAGGAGGCTACCATTGCAACGAGCAGAGCCACCGAATACATGCAGAGCTCCAAAACTCAGCTAGCATTTGGGGTAGAGCGGGTCATCTACTAATTGGAAGGTTGGTGGTTTGATTCCCGGCCGCTCAAAAACTGTGTGCTGGGAGCTTCATGGCATTGGCTTTCATGACCGAGCAGCTCCTGTATCAAGGTTATTTATATGTGACCCAGTACTTTTGTCCATGTGGTGTATTATATGTACTTAATACACTTTTAAAACATTTTTTGTCTTTAAACTCAGGAGCCCAGTACATGACAGAGTCCCACAGTTATGTATGCAAGTCCATATTACAATTAAAGATGTGCATCCAGTTTCAAACAGAGGGTCAGACACAGAAATGTATTTTAAATTCTCTTCAACATACTGTCCAAAAGAGAGTAGACACATTAAATAAAATATTTAAATTCAGTGTAACGGTACATCTATAACAGAAGTGTAGGTAAATTAGAAGTATTTCTAAATAAGCAATATTTTTGTGGATTTGCATAATTCAAATTAAAGGTTTACATATGCGCCCAAAAAAGTAAAAGATTACACACAAGCCAAACAGAGACCCAAAGACAGGAAGCCTTGTATTAATTTCCATATAATAGGCCTCTTAACACTGAGCAGATTTCAAGATAAGTCCTGTAAACCTCCCTTCACTTCCTAAACCTGCTTTTGGAACCTAAAACAAACCCTTAAAAGGAAAGCAGCATTACCAAAACCTTAGACAAGCAGGGACACATGTACAGTGTAGTACACTGAGCTTCGCTCGCTGGACATAAAAATCAAACAGTACTTCCTCTTTACAGGACTGGGGTGAGTGCACGCTGTCCTGCCATTTACTGTGGAAAACTGTCAGAACCGCAGAGCTCTGGTTTATGGGCCTGGACGGGGGAGATTCTGCACTTTTTAATCGGACGAGGCCAAAATCAACCCACGGCCTGGATCTTAATTTGAATGATTTATATTAGAGGAAAATAATCAGAGATACTGTTACACTGTTAAATTCTGCTCTCTGATGCTTAGCACTCATTTAGAAATATCACGTGTAAATGCTGTAACTCAGGGGACATCTGAGACGTCACAGAAGCACCGATGCTATAAACAATAAAAAATAAGCAGAATAAGTACATTCAACAATCTATTTGGGTGCTGTGTTGTGGTGGAGACCTCATGTTGTTATACTGGATTAAATTTTGGTGTAATCTGTATGTGAAAATAATGACTTTGCTGACTTTATCAGTAAAAGAAACTATGATAAAATATAAAAATGTTCATATTTTCTGAGAGGGGCCTAAAACCAAATGACTCAGATATTAACGGGAGTGGTGGACCGAAGGGGCTTTGACCTTAACTCGATTTGTTTTGTTTGTTTTCTGAAGCGCCATGTAAAATCTGAACAATCAAGTTCATAAATAACAGAAAATGTGGATCTCAGTCCACATCTGGTTGATTTTGAGTTTGTTACCGGTTTGAAGGGCTGGTAGCGGCAGGTCTCTGGCATCGTGAGGACTTTGAGCTGAGCTGGCATCACTCTGGCTGGGTTCTCCAGGAGCTGGAAATTTGGCTCCACCTCCTTTTTCTTCTCTTCATCCTTCTTCTCTTTCTCACCTTCTTGGACCTCCTGCGAAGGAAGAATGAGGATCAGGGCCACTAGAAGTACTTACAGTAGGTTCATTTACTGCTTTGTCTGAACAGATCTAGTCCCTGACTCGGAATAATTTGTTTCTACTGTGAATTGGACATTATTGAGGTGTCATGGGTAATAAATTCTACCCTCCCCCCTCCATCTTTCCATTTCTGTGAATCAGCCTGCTCTTCCTGCTCTGGCACCGCTGATGGCAAATGAATTGTCGGGCTGCTCAGCAAATGCTGGAAAACTACGAACGAGGCACAACGAGTACTGATGGATTATGAAAAAGCAAATGAACCGTCTGACCCCAGTTTTAGTGGGTACCTTTCCTTCAACTGCCATCTTCGAGTTAAGCCAAATAAAATCAAAAGCCTGAGATGTGAGTGCGTAGGATGTTTCCAGGCTCGTCTCTCAGCACCAGAGCTGAGATGTAGCGTGGCAGAGAGGATCAAACACACGGTTTACACTCAGAGAAAATCCCAATGAAAGTTATACTGGCTCTTTGCTGACAGGGGTGTCTGAACGCTGGCTGTGGATGAGTGAAAAGCTCAAGAGACTTTAAGAAAAGAAACAACTGGGTGTATGCTGCGGTACTCCATTCATTTTTCATACAGCTGTCATTTGATTTGACTAACAGGGAAGTTTTCATTTGTTTGATGACAACAAAAGCTACAGGAGAAAAAAAAAGCACAAATATTCTAAGTGCGAAAAACACACTAGTAGAAAAGATGGACTGCTGCGTGGTGACTGAAGCCAAAGGCGAAAAGCAAAGACAGACACCATATTATACGCTCACTGGCCACTTTAGTAGGTACACCTTACTAGGACCAGGCTGGACTCCTTGTTCCTTCACAGCTGCCTAATTCTTGGTGGCAAAGATTCAACAAGGTGCTTGGTTTTTCACAGATTTTTGTTCATGCTGACATCATAGCACCGCATAGATGCTGCACACTCTGATGAAAATATTGGAGAGCAACCTAGAGTTCAGTATCTTGGCTATGCTTTCATGTTGTTTACAATTAATTCTGACCCTACCATTTGAATGTGGCAGCAGAAATTGACACTCAGTCCAGGCCATATTTTTAAACTTTAAACTTGAACAGCCCCAGTAGCCTCAGTTTGCTGCTCCTAGCTGACAGGAGTGGGACCTGGTGCGGTCTTCTGCTGCTGCAGCCTATCTGCTTCAAGGGTCAACGTGTGGTGTGTTGAGAGATGCTCCTCTGCATGCCTCAGGTGTAATGAGTTTATTGCCTTCTTATTAGCTCCACTCTGGCCTTTCTCCTCCAACATAAACAAGGACATTTTCACCCATTTTCACTTTTTCCAGAATCATCTATAAAAACCTAAAGACGGTTGAGTAGAAAAATCCAAGTAGATTCTGTAAATAAGCTTCAGACCAGCCTGCTTGGCACAACAACCACGCCACATTCAAAGGCACTTAAAGCATTTTCTTCCTCATTCTGATGGTTGGTTTGAACTTCAGCATTTTAATCTTAACC
Organism: Pelmatolapia mariae; assembly: GCF_036321145.2. Classification (NCBI taxonomy): domain Eukaryota; kingdom Metazoa; phylum Chordata; class Actinopteri; order Cichliformes; family Cichlidae; genus Pelmatolapia; species Pelmatolapia mariae. The sequence continues at coordinate 37,873,646 of NC_086240.1, forward strand.
ATGTCTACAAGCCATCTGATTGGCTGATTAGCTTTTTAACAAGCAGCTAAACAGGTGGATAGCGGGTGCAGCACATCTCGCTACAGCTGAAGAGTTTCACGATTATAAAATATAATAAATGCTTTAACTTCAACTGCAGAAATGAAGGACCCGAGTACCAACAACCATCCTTCTGTTTTCATTTAAGAAAAGCAGCATCAGCGTGGTTAGGGTTCGATTTTGTTGGATTTTTCTGTTCCTGGAGGTAAAGCTGCTTTCTCCAATAATAATCAAAACAACTACAAAAAAATAGTAATATCTTTAAAAATTAATATTGAACAGGGAAAAAAAACACAATATGATTATTAGCAATGAATCAGGAAAGTTGGGTTGTTTTCCCCACTCACCACTTCCATCTTCTCCTCCTCCTTCTCTTTCTTTTCCTTCTCCTTCTTCTTGGCTTTGGCTGTGATGGAGAGAACAGCGGTGGATACCTGGCATGAGAGAGAGAGAGAGAGAGGGAGAGAGCGAGAGAGAGAGAGAGAGAGAGAGAGAGCGCACAGACATTTCCACAACGTCAGACATTACCACAGACATTAAGACCTTCTACAAACATGGCTTAAAATGTACAAAACTAGTGAACCACAAAATTAATGTCTTTCATTACATTCTCCAAGGGCAGGATTGGATTGTGAAATGAGCAACTGAGAAAAAAAAAAGGCCAGAGATTCTACAATAATAAACACGACAGGCAGGAAAATGATGAGTCTTTACAGGGAGGGTTCGAAATTATTTGCAAATCAATACGGAGCGGGATCAGCTTTCCTGAACTAATAATTTCAGAAAAAGGGAAAGCAAAACAAGCTGATGTGCTGCGGTGCCTCAGTGCTCACCTTCTCCTTCTCCTTCTCTTTGGGAACCTCCAGAGCTGGTGGGTAGGCGAAGGTGGAGGGCTTACAGTTGGAGCGGTACTGCACCTTGGGCATCTGAAAAAGAGAGAGGAGAATAAAAAAACTTTGTAAACATGTTTCATATGTTCACAGTGTAACTTAAAATGAGCTGACTGACGTTCTCACTACAGTACAGAGCACCTGTTTGAAGCACCCTCTAAGAGACAGCCACTTAGCGTCACCTATTACAGGCTGTATTTTATAATACTTCCTGAATGACGTTCAAGGACTTGGCACTTCCTATTCCTTCAGTTACTTCAAAACAGACACCTTTAAGCAAGGGAATCCTCTGTTACCTGAAAAAAAATGCTTGCAGAAAGGTTGAAGCTGGAGAAAGCCTGGCTTACATTAGCTCGGTCTGAACCCATTTGAATACTTGACCAGTTACACAAGAGGGGGTTGCTTGTGACAATGCTTTCCTCCTAATAGCTGCAGACTGAAACTTAAGTGAAAATGAAGAACTGCTCTGTCAGATTTACCTAGACAAACATTAAAGAGGATCTCCAGCAACAGCAGCACCAGGTCCCTTCTGTTCAGTGTAAGCCTTCACATTATAACAGCTCACTGAAACTAAATGATTTAAACTGTCTCGATGGTCCAACAGAGCACCCCTACAGCCTTTAAAAAACACAGGGCAAGTGACAAGGATGTTCTTTTCACCGATGGTAAGGCTCAACGTCTGTGAAGGCTTGTGCTGTGCAGCAGAACTCGTCCTGACAAACCTTTCCGGGGTGCGGCGACTCTGTTAAACCCCGCTGTCCCCGGCCCTGGTTATTCAGGGATTTACGCCGAGTATATTCTCTAGTGCTTTGTAACGTTGGGAATTCACAAAACCTCAAAAGGGTGTCAGTGTCCCAGGTGTCAGGTGCTGCTGATTCGGGTAGGACAGAAGAGCTTAAGCTCATCTAATACCAGTTTAACACCACAATATGTCACGCTGATCCTTTGGCACCAGAGTGCGAGTGGCAGGCGGCCAGAACAGGCAAAAAGTCAGGAGAGCCTTGTTAAGTGTCGGCTGCTGGTTACAGTTGTTCCCAAGACGAGAGGCTAAATATTTCCTGCACAACATGCAGCAATAAATACAAGCTCAGCAGCCATATTTTAGACCTCATGTTGCTGTTTCCTACATACAAAACAAGGCTCACCTATAAACACATAATAAACACATAGGTGGGACTAATCTACCAGACACAATAGCCCACTTTAAACATGTTGTGGTTGAGGTTTGTAAATAATAAAATGCTTCGGTACCTTGAGGTCTTTGTTGAGGCCGATTATAGCGGTTGGTGTGAAGGCCAAGGACAGGAAGTGGGAAAGAGGGAACCAGAACCAGAACTGAGTGAAGACCAGCAGGCCGACCACTGACGGCATGTGAGTGTGACCCGTCCTGGACTGCAGGAAGATGGACACGTTACGTCCACCTGGATGACAGAAAGCACAAAGGTTAGAGAGCATTTCAGTAAAATGAGACAAGAAAGGCTTAAAGACCATGATAGCAGGTTCTCAAATTTTCTGTCACCTCTGACCACCTAAAGAAGAACCCCTGATTATGTTAACACTGATTTAGCTGGTTTGGACTCCGATGTTTCTCTATGTTAGAGTTAATACGTTTTTAAGTTGCTGGTTCTTTTTTGATCTTCAGACGGACCCACGTGTTTACAATCATCTCTAATGTTTCTTATGGGCCAAAGATAACACGGTACGCAGCACTGGATATAATTTGCTACCATCATAGCCTAGTGCTAATTCCAAAATTATCGGTCGTACATTTCCAAAAAGACCCCGTTTGTCGGTGCCCACAACATAAAGGACACACTCATTTATTATTGAACCTACTTCTGCTTTATGTGCTAACCACTGATGAGAGGGAACTCTTGTCTAAATTACAGGCTCTTGCATAATATCTGAAGGTCTGAAAACAAGGAGAGCGCTGAAAAGCAGCAAACCTCAAGCAAGCCGCAATGATACAAATGAAATGCTGAGCTCCGCTGGCCGTCAACACCTAACATAAACAGACTGAAACCCAGGTCACAGGCTAAGTCGAGGGGAAAACGGAAAAGAAAAGGAAACTGTGCTTTGAACAATAACCAGAATGCTGATGGCGAAAACAGCTTTTTTCTTTCATGTGACACAGTTACAGTTGATAGTGAAACACATTATTTGAGACTTGGCAGAGTAATCAGATGATGAGGGAGTAAGAGGTTAACAGGGGTACAGACCAGGATGTTCACCACCCAAAGGAGGTTTGTCCTTCTGGCTTCATTCTGTGTGATCCGTTGATCTCAGGGCAGAATATAAAATACGAGGATGTGCATGGCAAGATAATTACATCCAGGAATGCATTGTCTAAAGCATCCTGCATGACAGGCCTCATTCATTATCATCAGATTTGAGCTGGACAGGGCATTAATAAGTGATCTACATCCAAAGAGGTGTGTCTGCCATCCTGAAAAGATCCCAAATGCCTTTTCCATCTGAGCAGTTTATACACAGCTCAGTTTGATGTTCACCAAATATCTTAAAAGATAGAATTTAAAGAAGCAAAGAGTTAAGAGCCTTCCCCTGAGTAATTACTACAATGATTATTATCTCATGCAGCAAGTAGCTTCTCATTTATTAAACAGCCATGTTGGAAGACATCTCCCAAGGACGTGGAAAAGATGCAATTTGTTCTAGCAGGGTCACGTAAAATGCAAAGACTAAACAGCATCATTGTGTGGCGAAAAACAAGGTCACCTGACTGTCCGAATATGGTGAATGACCAGATTTTCCTCACGCCAGGTTTCATCACACTCAAAATGTGAAAGAGCATGAGAAATAATTTTCAAACATGGACCGGTCACCACAGAGCCCACAACTTAACCCCACTGAGAATCTTTTGCATTGTTCTGGAGGACATTTCAGAGGTCCTACTCTCTCATCAATAACACAAGAACTTGGCAACAAAAAATAAAGCAACACTGAAAGGACATATTATATCATTTTTTTTAATTTTTTCTTTGCCCAGGCAGTGTATCTCAGCTTGAAGGTTCGAAAATATCAAGAAGATGTTACTGCTGAATTCAACAAAAAGACATCTATTTATATCGTATTTTATTTTTATCTATGAAGATGGCTAGAAGGGTGATTAACAGGGGTCAAGGGTGTAACTTGAAAGAGCAAAAGAATAACAGCCCACCCAAGCAATTCTTTGATAAACAGAAGGGAGGGATGGCAGAAGACAGAAAGAGGAGGAAGAGGAAGAGCAACCAGGATGAATTCATCATTTCTATAGAGATAAAAAGAAAACCACCTCTTTTTTTTTAATGACAAGGTTACCAGGGAGTAGCCCTTCCAACTAATAGTGATATCAGCCTAAACAATAGCACTTAAATCATCTGCTGCCCTCTTCTCCTGCAGCGACTCTAACCTGAGGTCACTCGGATGATTTAATTACGAGGCCTTATCTTCAAATCTGAGCCGCTGTACGAGACATTCCAGTCCCACGGGCTCAACGTTGGCCAGAATGAGTAACGAGGCTAGCTCAACGCACCACGAGCGTGTGCTTGAGAGTCTCTTAAATACTTAGAAGAGCTTGAGTGCACTTCAGTAACAGGTTCTCCCCCACCCGCTGTTTTTGCCAACTCTCAGCTTGGTGGGCCAATTTTCATTCCAAGGAGTTGGTGAGGGAGGTGCGCAGATCCACTGCGATCCCTCAAAAAGGTGTAACGTGACTACATCAACAGCCAGCCTGCGTGTTTGGGTGTAAAGAAACAGCTCAATCGAATAAAAACAACAAGACGTGGCATGATTTGGTTTTTCTTCTTGTTTTTTCTTTTTTTACATAAGAATGCAAAAGCTAATTACACTTGATTAACAGACTGCATCAAATACTGGGAGAAAGCCTGAAAATGCAGGCGGGAGGAAAAGACGTGGACGCAAAGTGAGAGAAGAAAAGCAGGAGACTGACGGTTTTCTGGGTAATGAGCACCAGTTATCATGAAACTGAGCTCTAATCGCTTCCGCCAGTCAAATTAAATACAATTACCCCTGCACCTCAAACACTCCCAAGGCCCTGGAAGGACGAGAATACTTAAACATTCGCACCGCATGAGCCTGAGCATGTCTGACATTCAAACGGGAGTAGTGTATATTTTGCCTGAATGTGTTTGAACTCCACTGAAAACAGGGCTAAGCAGCTTGTGCAGGAAAGACAGCTGAGAGTGGGAAGAATCAGGGGTTTTGGTCTCACGCAGGGACATCCTGGCCTGAATTTATTGCGCCTGATTTGAAGCATGATGGAAATCCTGTCGGTCATCAACATGGATAATCTACCCAGAACAAAATGACCGTTAATCAGAGAGCAAAAGGGGCCGAGTTAACAGCCAGTCAATGCTTTGCTTAATGAAGAAAAGAAAAGAAAAAACTGTCATGTGAAGGTGCTCGGGTTCACTTCACTTTGTGAAGAATGCAGCACCTGAGAGTGTATTTCAGTGTGTTTCCCTGCTATTAAAACACACATGCTTGTATTTACATGAAACCCTTACACTGGGGTTTTCTTTTTGCATACATATGAGTAGGGATGGGTACCGGTGTCATCATGGCACCGGTTCTGACATAAACGGTAGTAACCAGACCGAAAAGCAGCGCACATTTCGGTGCTTTTTTTTCCTGAGCCAATTCTAGCCAATCATTTTACGTTTCCGAGGATAGTAGGCAGGGCCAGGTACTTACGTTCTTTTAGAGCAGAGCTGCAGATTAAAAATGCCCAAGACGAAGCGGTCAAAAGTCTGGCTGTACTTCACAGCAAAAGATGCAAACTCTGCAGCCTGCAACAAGTGCTTTAAGCTGATACTGTGATACTGTCAAAGGAGGTAACTCCTCGAATCTGATGAAACACCTGGCGACGCATAGCGTTTTTTTTAAGCCGAGAAATGCGTCGTGTTTGATAGCTTGCTGCGAGACCTCACGCCGTGTACATCTACTGCGGGTGTGGTGCCTGTTATCGGACCCGGAGTTAGCAACATCCCCCAAAAACCCGAAGAGGAGAGTCCTGGCCCCTAGCCCTGCCAGTGTAGCAGAAATGATGAGGATGATGATGGCAGCAGCAGCCGTTCTTCTCTGCGTGAGTAGCTTAATGTTGTTCGTGTGTAATTCACGTTGAGTAGGCTAACCACGTTATTAAATTAATGCATGTAAGGTGAACTAGCAAACACCGTCGTAGTTACATGCAGCTGTCTTCTTGTTTGATGGCAGATACTCCCTTCACCCTGGCCAAAAAGGCTAAAATGACCAAAGAAAAAGTGGAAAACAGTTAAACATGAGAGATTTTTGGACAAAGTTTGTGTTTTTTCCATTGTTTAAGCACTGCTTCCAGCCAAGAGTGATACCATATATGCCCTATAGCTGCAGAAAAGGCTAACATTGTTATCTTTTTACAAAAAAACAGCTGAACATGAGAGGTTTTTGGACCAATTTTGTGTTCTCCATTCTTTAAGCACCGGTTTGAGCACCGTTTAAGCACCGGCACCGTTTCAAAAGTACCGGTTTGGCACCGGTATCGGATAAAACCTAAACGATACCCATCCCTACATATGAGTGTATGTATAGCTCTCCATGTGATGATATGCAGCTCTGTAGGACCACACACACACACACACACACACACACACACGCTGCTTGCTCGTGTCCACAAACAGCCGCACAGACACACAAACACAGAGACTATCAGACAAACAATAATTACCGCAGGGAGACCGACGGGCCATATGGCTGCGAGCAGAGCGGAGCTGAGGTACGGGCTGCCAGGCGCTAATGCACCTTTAGCATGATCTGTTCCAGAAACGCAATGCACGGGTGGTCAGCCAAAGGAGGGGGTTACTGTTTGCTCGAGTGCAAAGGAACTCAAATTAAGGCGCACACAAAACCACAAACCCACCTAACATTTAGAGCCGTTCACTTGTTTTACCGTGTAATTAAGAATTACACATCTTTTTGTACTCCACTAAGTGGTGAAGGCATGTAAGGCAGGCGGGACCGCATACCCATTCATTCTCTCACTCAGTGACTGACATGGATAAACCCACAGCAACTCTGTTTGGAGACCGACCTGCATCGAGGATTCCCTGGGCCAGGATGGCGCCGAACTTGGCCATGACGTCATCGTGCTTGTCGTTGATCACCTTTGCGTAAAGTTGCCTGAACTGGTTCACCTAGAGTTAAGATGAAATTAGGAAAATTAATTTAAAAATACACTGCAATAAAGCAGGAGGTGCTCAACATATAAAGGAAAGAGCAAAGATTTTAAACGCAGTCGTCGCAGGCTTTAACGCATTCATCAGATTCACTCAGTATCTGCAGAATATTTACAGCACATCAGCTTTGTGACACCTGTGGTGATGATGATGTACCTGTCAGAGTTCCAACATCAACAACATAGCTCATTAGCAAAAACAAAACTTTAAGTAAATGCTCTGCTGGGTTGCTTTCAACATATTTGGCCTAATTTTACCACCTGCAAACTATTGGCCTGTCTACAACTCTACAGCAGAGCTGGAAATTACAATGGTAGGAGGTTGTGTTGGGGGGGTGGGGTCATAGATATTCAGCTGCTAAAAAAAAATAAACAACTACCTCTTGCAAAATCCCGCATACTGCCTCGAGGCTTATAGACCTTTGCTGTGCAGATGAAGACTCTTTGAAAATGCATCTGGTATTTCTTAACCGTCTATGACAAAGTATGCGGTGATTCAAGGGTGAGTGCGTGCAGTTATGCTGGGACTAGTCACTCTTCAGTCTTCCATGGCACAGACCTTTTTCCTTCTGCGTTCACAACTCTAATACTTTCTGCTTTCAGTCAAGTCTTTCCACCTTTCTTCCTTCTCACGGTTTATTCAGTAAAACCTCTGTCTCATTGGTATCGTATTATGGATCAGCCAAGACCGACGTGCAATAACAGAGCAGTTTTGTTTTTCTACTCATGTACATTTTACATCCAAAAAGAAGTTCCTCTGTTTTATAGGTATACTGAAGAGTGCAGACAGTCTCACTGAATGCTGGTGCTGCCTATTACGCCTGCTCACTTACCTTGGGACAGGTGACTTCAGTCTGTTGGATCATGATGAGGGCAGAGGCGATGAGGGCGCCTTGTCTCACATAATTTACAGGGTCGTTGGTCATGGGCTCCAAGAGATTGATGGCCTCCTGTGACGAGAAACACAGAAGAGTAGGAAACATTGGTTTAAATATACAACATTTTCACTTTTTTCAAACTGCAGGCCTGGAAATTATTCCTTCATATTTAACTCAAATTCACGATTTAAATGATAAAATGTTTTTAGAGGAGCTTTAAGCATTTCTCGAAGATTGGTACTGAAGATTAGACTGTTAAGACAGATGTGACGGTTTTGCTTCTATAAAATAATAAGGCAATTTTCAAAAATCAATGGACCGAGCCTTCATAATCTTGAAGGTCTTTTATAATTCAGTCTCTTGCACAGAATGATCTGTAGAACCTTACAGTAAGTTTTAGGACTGGTCATCAGGCTGAAAATGCCTCATTTATCTGTTAAAGCCCAAACAATCAGCATATTTTTATGTCGTAAACTTGAAGTGCATCATTTTTCACAAAGAGGAGTAAATACAGTGATTTTGTTAACAAGCTGGTAGATGACATCAAATATTTACAAGGAAAAAGTGAGCGATGTTTCCTAAAACAATTTAGAGAACTTCTGTGACATTATTTATGCAGTATTTCTTTCTTTTCCAGAAAAAAAACAACAACAACAATAAAATCACCTCTCTGATTTCTTTCGGAAAAAAATGCATGCAAATTTTTTTTTTAAACTTTAAATGTATTTTATTATGAAAAAGGGAAAACTTCCCAACAGGAAAGATCAGTGCAACAGGGATATTTCTGTTTGGTCAAATACAGGAAAGGCAATTATCAACAGAGGCAACCAGACCTCGCAAATTAATGACATTAGTGTCATCCATATCTGGTTGTCCTTGACAACTGTCCAACAATCAGTCTCCTCCCATGATTACTGTGAATGAATGAGTTAGGCAGGACCACCTCGCTGCCTCCTTCTTTCTGCTCTCCCCTGTGTTTTTCAGACAGTCTATCATTGTTACTTTTATTTCTCGTGAACAGAAATGACCGTAACCTACACCAGCAGGCTCAGAAGGAGGCGTCAGCTCCACCGAGGAAAGAGAAACAAACTAGGATGATGACAGTGGAGGTAAAATAAACCATGTTTCATGAATGTCTTCAGCTCAGCTGGGTGAGACACTCGTGGCCCAGGATGATATGTTAAGAGTGGAAAGCCAACACTAGTCCACCACATCCTGCCCGTGATACGTTGTTGGAAGGACATAGTGGTGGGGTGGAGGCGGGGTAATTAAAAGTATTTACTGTCAGATCCAATCAAGTGCAGCGGACTGGTTACTTAAGATCATGTTAATCCATATCCAGGGTTTTCTTCAGGTTTGAGCTTCAGTGTGGCTCAGTCTTTAAATTAGATTAATTTGAGCTCTGCTAATAACTGTCTGCAGGCTTGTGCAAATAAATAGAGCAACGCAGAGCACGGTCTAACACCACCTAATTTCCAGTTTATTACACACTTATAAAACAGTATCACATGACACGTCTCGTTAGTCTGCTTGGTGTTAAGATTACATTTCCACACATTTTTTTTTTTTTGGTGAACGGTGTTTCCATCAGGTCCACCAAACAAAGTGAACTTCTTTTTTTTTTTTTCCCTAAAGAAAATCACAAACAGCCTCGGTTAAAACATTCCTCAACTTTCCAGTTCACATCTCCTCCTTCAAGTATATAAACAGATCAGGAGCAGCAGCCCAGTAAATATGATCAAACCCCAAGCTGTAAATGACAGCAAAGAAATGTGCATCGTCTAAATAGGTGACCCAGGTCTTTGGTCACAACATCATCACTCCTTTAACGTACTCGAGTTCTTATTCGAGGGAAAAACCAAGCAGTGGAGCTTCGGAGCCGATCACGTCTGCAGCACGCCTCTGGGCTGACTTGGTCCAAAATATTCTCCTTAACGCTCGAGTCTCAGTGAGGAAGAGGGTGCAAAGAGGATGCTATGATTCTGCTGTGGCTGCGTCACCCAAGACTGAGCAGCCAACATCTCAGGGAGCGACAGCACTCCTGTCTTCTGTCCTCTTCCCTCCCTCTTTTTGGAGAAGCCAAACAAAATGCATGCTAACTCATCTGCAATTAACCCTTTCCCCTCTGTGCTGAATAGGAGTATCTACAAAGCAGTGTAAGGAAATTGTGGCAGGACGTTACTGCACTCTTGAAACAGATGAAGTTCAAATGCAGTCTTCTCCCATGATCTTGGTGTAATTTGTTTTTTGACAACGTCATAAATTTTAGCATTTCTTCTTATGCCATCATTCTGTGTGACATAAGAAAGCAGACAACCTCTTGTAGATGCTCCTGCAGACGTTGCAGACGTCAGTCTGTACTCGCTCACCCCAGCCCCACAGGGAAGCTATCAATTTAAAAAGAAACTGTTCGTTCAGCATAGATAATCTTTGCATCGCTGATGCGCATTACGCCAAGAGGAGAAAGAAGCCGCGTGGGACAAATGAAGCCAGCAGGTGTAATGCTGCGTTTGTGGTAAAGGAAATGCTATGTAAGCTTTTCTTTGACACATAGTTTAAAAAAAATAATTCTAGCTATGAATACAGACTCCAGGAGGAGAAACTGCTATGTAAAGACATATTTAAAAGAGAGAAAAAGTTCAGGTCTAGTTCTATGCTTAAATCAATATAGTTCACCACTTTTATAATTGCAAAGACACAACTGGAAGACTGGACAATTTGTAAAAGGTTGAAGCCCTCTATTAACCTCAAGTAAAGAGAAAACCAGCGACACCATTGTGAGATATTTTCCTCTTTTTTTTAAAAAAAACATGTTGATAACATTTTAGTCTATATTCTAGTCTAAGTCTGGCTAGCAAAATCCAATGTTTCCTGTTTTTTATTTTGAAGATTGCAGTACGTGTTGATAGCTGCTGCTCAGAAACAAGACAGAAAAGATTTTTGGAGCAGAAGAAGGAAAAGACACTGACCTTGTTGCCTGTCCCTGCACAGCAGATGCCCAGAGCCATGGCAGCCCCACAGCGTACATGAGGGTTGTAACTTTCTGACAAGAGAGAAACCACACTGGGACACTGCTCAGGGGTCCTGGAGAGACAAAGGGGTAGAAAGAAGAGGCACTTGAAGTTAATCACATACAGTAAGCATGACAAATGTCATTAATCAGTTCAGATTGCTGTTGGACTAATCACAGCTTTCTGGATGCTGTGATTTATCAAAGAAAAGTTAAACAATCAGAAACTCTCACAAACTTCCCCAAATCTTTACATTTGTTTCTCACTTGGATTAAAAAAATTGATGTACACGCACACACACACACACACACACACACACACACACACACACACACACACACACACACACACACACACACAAAGACACACACTCTTTTCATATCTTAGTGAGGACATCCTAACCAAATGGTTTGGGTAAATTGTACAATATTACCACATGGTAAAAACATTACAAAATTCCTACAAATGTGAAGGAATGTGCTAAATAAACACCTTTTTACCAGCACCGCTTCAGTCATACTGGCACAACCTGCAAGATCATATCAAAATTTAGCTCAGTAGGTGACAGTCGTTATTGTTTTTGAGTAAAAATTATCTTAGTTAAAAAAAACAAAACAAAAACCTCTTTGAAGCAAAATATGCACGGGCACACGCACACGCACAGGAAAAAAAACAAAAACATGATGTTGAACATTATCTGATAATTCACTTGCGATAACAACGGCTCTGCCCGGGCTTGAATTGGTAGGCTGATTGGCGAGATTACGCAGAATTTTGCATGAAGAGTTGGTCTGCTTTAAATTGCAAACGGACGCCAATCAGTGACACAAGGATCACAGAAAACGGCCGCGTTTAACTAACTGACCCAGCAATGCTATAGTGGAAATAAAGAGGCTGTCTCTGTTTCTCTCAAACTAAAAGCTCAATGATCCACAGAAGAAATAGAACAGCAGAAGAATAAAACAGTGGTGCTTATTGGATTCTAGTTGGTTAAAAAAAAAAAAAAGGCTTTAAACTGTGTTTGTGTATATGCCGAATTATTCTACAAATGTGTTCACAAATTATATGAAAATTATGGCGTAAGTTCAGTAAAAACAGTCTTGGAAGCTTTAAAGCTTCACAAAGATGACTTACTTCACTACTGACTGGATGAACTACACTGGGTCCAATAACTGAAGCTATAATCACATCGTTATGAGCCTTACAACTATGAAGCATAGAAAGAAATGTTTGAATCTGTCTTTTTACTCATCATTAAAAACAGTTGCGTTAATGGACAGAATATATAACCTATTCAACAGAAGTAGAAAACACTATAGACTGGAAAAACTGCATTTTGGAATTAATAAGTTGCCCCTTCAGAAAACTATGTCATAATAAGATTAACACACACACACACACACACACACACACACACACACACACACACACACACACACACACACACAAAAGCCACAAACTCTTAAACTGTCCATCAATATGGAGGCATGTCCGCAGTGAGTAATCTGCACTGGTCTGTCTGGAATTAAAAGCTCAGCTCGACCATTATATTAGGATTTAGCGAGATCACAAGTGGCAATCACTGAGAGATTTGGATCAGATTTCAGTGTCACCTCCAGAGGGTTTTTTTTCTATTCTGGTAGGCTGACGGACGGTGCCCTTCAATCTACATTTGGGTGAGAGCCAAACTGTAAAGTGCTCACACAGAATAAGCATTTAGGTTAAATAAAAATATTTATGATGCTTTTTTGAAACTGACTGCACAATAGCTTGAGGCACACCTTGAGAAAACTGGCGATTGGTTATCTGAATAGGTCAATCTGAAGCCTTTTCAGCTTTTTTCAGTAAAAGATTACCTTCAGCCACCATGAAAATAGAAGTGAGATGGAGAGAAGAAATCAATATTCAGCATTTGTTTCACATGAAAAGCCTGTGAAGCTGTGACGTCTGGAATTCAACTTAAAGTTCAATATCCTGGTAATGCGTGATGGACTTAAAAACCTCAGAATTAACTCAAAGGAAAGAGACGAGGAAAAAAAACAAAACAAAACAGAGCACCAAGTTTATGACTCCACTCAAAGTCTTTAAAGTTGCAGATGTAGAGCAAAGAAAAAAATAATCTTAAAACATGTAATTTTTCCGCATGAAATGTGACTGGCAGTCATTGATGTGGTCTTGCTGTATGACTGCAGATCACATTCAGTCGCTTCCTGTCTGTTACAGGAAGCAGTTGTAAAATACATCATGAAAAACACCTGGACAATGTTAATTTTAGACAAGAGGTCATGTGGCTTTTATAGTTTACGCTAAAAGGTAATCAAAATTCATCCAAAGAGTAAACAAAACAAACGCGTGTGAGTATACTGCTATAATAATAAGTGATAAGCAGCTGCCAAAGGGTAGACTGTTAACTTGTTAAACTGCCTAAAGTGGGAGAAAAAAAATGTGTCACGTCTAATGGTACATAACGTTTTTTTTTCCCTTTTATGTTGCAGCAGTTTAAAAGTTGGCAAACATGCAGATCCCAAGAAATAAGGTTAGTTATCATACTGAAAACATGGTCGGGCAAAAGCAGCTGTTGAAGAGATAGATGCTGCCTCTAATCACAGTGCTACACCTGATGTGATGATTTAAGCATTTAAAAAATTTTAAACTTCTGGGACTGAAGAGATTAAACTTCATTAAAGGATAAGCAAAGTAAAAGAGAGCAGATTATCTTATGCATGTACTGCCACCTTGACAGAAACAAGGGGCATGTATCATCTAAAATATCCAAGGGTACACTCTGAACTTCTCACTTAAAAAAGAATTAAAAAAAATAAATTAATAAATAAATCTGCTTTTAAAAGCAAAAAAGCAAAGCAACATCATGACTAGAAAGCAAAACAATCTATAGAGAAAACAAAAATATACATAAATAGGGGATAATTTCTTAAAATATATATCATCTATAAAAAAAACAAGTTTCCTGAGATTTTCTCAATGTGAGCTCACTGAGGACAAAAGGCTTTAACAGCTATGTAGTATAAGTACATTTTGAAGCATGTACCTCTACACAAAAGGTTCCCCCCATACAGTGCTCCTACCTCCCCTCTTCTTCGAGCAGAGGAGTGAACAGAAAGTGACAAATATAAACAGTGGGACGGCGGTGTTGAAGGAAATTACCTCCCAGAACAACTGGCATGTTGCCATCATGAAGACATTCATCTGTTTTGTATAGAGTCTGAGTCACTTGCAAGCAGAAGGGGGAGGGAGGGGACGAGAGAGAGAGAGAGAGCGTGAGCTGATCGCAGGCTGCAGACGAGAGGCAACGAGTGAGGACGGGAGAGCAGCAGAGGAGCAACAACATCTGAAAGTTTTAAACCTGTGATCGCGGTAGGTGACGCGCGGCGAGACTGGAAGTTCCTCCAACATGTGGAAGCGAATAAATTCCACATCACGGACCGCTTCAGACTAAGACAGATTTAGGATTCGCTGCTGAGGGAGGGCGTTCTCTGTCACATTCTTCTATGGGAAGGGAAGAAATTTAAAGATGAGATAGGAGACATTAAAAGAGACTGCTGTCCCACCTTACAAGGTGTGCAAAGAGTGAAATGCACGGGGTGTCAAGCGGCTCTCTTTTCCCAGCTCAGAATACTGTTTTAGTGTTCAAGAGCGCTAAGACGTAAAGGTTTGGGAAAAGACTTAAGAGCTGAAAACACAAAAGGAGAAGGACAGCTAACATTACCTTGGGAAACAGGTAAGAAACTTTTGCAAAACTATCACAATACTAGTTTATTTTTTTATTTGAAAATGGGTTTTGACATCATTTAAACCACTGCTTTGGAAGGTATATAAATTCAAAAGCCTACACATTCATCTACTAATTTTAATCAAAAAATATCAGCTGAAACACCGTGTACAAACAACTTGCATCTTTTATTAACCTTTAACTGTATAACAGAAGAAATCTGAAAAGCTTTTAAGCCATTACTCATTACTTTCCCAGCTTGGCATTCACATAATTCATGATCTGACTGTCTTTGCTCTATTTATTACTTACCATTGCTGTATTTTGTCATTATTCGGGCAAATTAAAGAAAATGACTAATCACTACCCCTTTAACAGACCTATTTCTTCTTTGAAGTGGATGTCAAGAGTGTCAGCTGCCTGGGAAAGTGAGGACCCCTGCTCACTTGCGGAACATCGCACTGTGGAGCTACTAATCGTGTTGGGATTATTGCCAGCTTTGGATTTTATAAGAACAAAGATCATCTTCGTTTGGCTTTTACGGGATGCAGGATCTTGTGTGCTGCCCCTGAACTGTCTCACCCTACCCTGTGCCCTTGCCTGTGGGACCCAGTGACCATGCTGACCGAGTCTCCCAGACCAGAAAGATTAGAGCCCCGACCTACACTCAAGCCCGCTGTATGCTCAGCAGCACCCTGTCTCAGCCAGCCATGGCACAGCTCGAGGCTAACAGCTCACATGCAAGCAAAGTGTCTGAGATTCAGCTGAAATGGGCTGCCTTGCTCATTGTCATGGTCATCATCCCCACGATCGGAGGAAACATCCTGGTCATTCTCGCTGTGTCGCTGGAGAAAAAGCTGCAGAATGCTACCAACTACTTTCTAATGTCACTTGCTGTAGCCGATCTGCTGGTGGGACTCCTAGTGATGCCCATTGCATTGGTCACTGTTCTCTACAGTAAGTTTAGCATGGAGCTTTGGCTTTGACTGTTTCATTGCACATATACTGCATATGCTTTTTTACATTATATAGGTAGTATTAAAGCTGCACAGGTAAAAATCCTAGAAACCCAAGCATAAAATGTCTTATTTTTTCCCTTTTAAAAGGTTGTTTACATTTATTTAATAAAATCACAATATATTTTATTATGCTTACAGAATAAACAGTATACAGTATTTAAACCCCAGACACTCCCCCAGCTCAGCCAGCAAACAACTGCCAACATTACCTCACCCATGTCTAAGGTGTGACTCTGAACAAAGCACCATTGGAATGATTATATTTCTTCCTTTAATATCCAGAAGAACACTGAAAATTGATGTCCAAACCACAAACAAATTTTCAGAACAATTTTTTAAAGTGAGTTCAGGAGTGACCGAAGTGATTTCATGAAGAATGTCCCCCTAATTCACAGCAAACTTGTATTAAACCTTCATTAGGCGTTAATATCTACATAACAACCAGAAGACTTGGGGATAACAGAAGAGGAGAACAACAATTTGAGAGTAGTATTAGCAGTATTAGATCCAATCAAGACTATCTCTAAACAAATTATTCCAGATGAAATATAACAAGAGATAGTGGACGGTGAACAGTCTACTTTCTCTGGTAAAGCTTTGGCACCAGCTCCACATCTTGGACTGAACGACTTGCCTCTGGGACTATTACCAATGGAAAGCCATGTTTCCATTAATTCCATTAATAGTGTTGTGCAAATACAGCTGCAAAGGAACTGATTTAGACTTGTATCATCTTTTTTCCTCTTCATACCACAACAAAATACAGAGCTACGGCAAAGCTACGCATTATTCTCCATTAGTTCAATTGAAGGATAATGAGCTGGATTATAATTATGCCTAACACACAAGAGCGCAGATGTGGATGTGTCACACTGAAAGCTGCACAAGTAAGATTGCTCAGAGATGCTGCTTAAGCGCTTACCTTAATGCAGAAGCTAATTAAAGAAGGGCCTTACAATTAATCTGCCATTGCATCTATTTCTGTAACAAATCTGTGTCTGGAAACATGCTATTTAAATTCTGACTGGATCGCTGGATTGAAAATGATACCAGCTATAAGGGTTTTACATCACTCTCCACATTAGGAACATATAAAGCCTGTTCATCAGTCTACCAGGAAGCTTAATCCCCTTTCACGTTGCTTTAATTGAGCACACTGAGCCCAAAATTCACCCAGTAAACCCTCCAAAGAAGTTTTAGTCACTGCCAAAGGGGAAATCATCAGTAAAATTAGTATTTTAAACCAGATTTATTTTGGGTTCATTTACCCAAGCATAATAAACATTTTAATTTATCAAACAGCCAGATATAACAACAAAACTCACAGATTTCTGTTCAACAAGCCTGTGCAGATTTTGTCCTTTCACATCATTCATTTTTGTATGCGCGCTTCAGTAGACACCGAAAGGCCCATTCTGATCCATGAAAAACCTGGGTATTGAGCTAAAAGCAGCTGGCTTTGAAACATAAAAGAAACTGAAAGGGTATTGATTTCTTTTTTCAAACCATCACTTCAATACGGGAACCTCTAAAGCAATTTATCTAGGCCAAAAATATTTAGTCCTAAGAACTAGTCCAGTCACATAACTGAGAAAAACACCAACTGTGATTAAAATGTATTTCTTTAATTTTTCCAGCAGTATTTCTATCTGCTAAAATGTTACAAAGGACTACAAAAACAAAAAACAGACTCCTAAAATATGCTCTGCTTTTGTGAAATATATTTTAAGACCCAGGCAGCTGTCATCCTCTCCTATTTAGAGAGAGATGAAGCGCTGAGGTGAAATGGAAGAGGTCATGAGGACACAGACAGAAAAAGTGTGTTAGTTTGAAGGATAGCTAACGACGGTGCGGACAGTCATGCTGTGCCAACAACCTTTAGCGAAATAAACACATAGACAAGGTTATAGTACATTGCTACACTAATACCACAAATGTCACCTGGTGCCCAATACAACAAAACTAAATATTTCAGTGAAATCAGTGATACAACTGTAAGGTGGGGCCGATGAGCTGTGCTGGGCTTGAAATAATCAGAAACAATAAAAACACACGTAAGCTGACAGACTAATAAAGCTGTGCGTGTGGTGTGTAAATTAAGACTGTTATCATTGTTAATTAAGGCTAGAGATGTGCTGGTCCAGTGTCCAGAGGTGTTTGCTTTGTAGCCGTGTGCAAATAATGAATGTGGTTGAAGTCCAATTTATCTTTTTAACCTTTATCCCCCTTCTTATAATCTAATAACAGGCGAGGAAGGTGCAGAGAGGCTAACAGCTAGTCCTTTGAAGTTCGTTAGTTAGTTACATTTCTTTTTCTTTTCAGCTCTATACAATGTCACTATAATTATTAGGCCTTTAGCGATCCAATCACATATAAAAAAATTTGATTTCTCTATTAACCAAAGTGTCTCCAGTCGAATCGCTCCTCCTTTTTATCTTTGATCATCCGTTCAGACTTGCTCGTAGAGTCAAGTAGTAGGGCAGGTAGAGCTGGCTGCAGCTGGCAGAGAAACCTACTTTACTTTGAATTAAAATATATAAGTTTCAAAGAAAAGATGATGCAACACACCCTTCCAGAAAATGTTTCTAGTATTCAGCCACTCTTCCACATCTGCTGAGCAGAAGTATACAGACACCTGGAAAATGTAAGAGGTCCTCTTGTTTAAAATATGAGCTATGTGAACAGAAACTCTTGTAAACTTAAAATAAACCAACTTGTAGCCAAAAAAGAAAAAAGAAAAGCCTAAGTGAGAAGCCAGCTCTCTACTAACCAATAATGTGGTAATTTAATACATTAGATTTTCTGAACTCCTCTATTCTATATGTTTTTTTTTTATTTAAAGAGCTGTGGATATTGTAGCTGTTTGTATTGTGCAATGTGCTATAAACACTTATACTTTCTTATACTTGCCAGAAATGCAAATTATTCTTATTCTTTTTTAAGTAATAACACTTGATCCCTATTTTTTTTAATAAAAGTCCTGCACTGTTGACTCTTAGACACCCACATCTGTTCAAATAGCAGTTTTGTAATCCTTATAAACAAACAAAAAAAAAAAACATTGCAAATTACTTTGAGGTGCTGACACGAGCCTTGTATAACTAGGAACTACAGGAGAGCTCTGCTTTATGCCCCAAGTTTTTAATGGGCTGCCACGTGGTGGAACTAGGATGTTTTCAAAGGCAACCATAAAACAAAAAACTATAAAAAAAAAAAAAAAAAGCTTACAAGGGCAGGATTGCTTTAGTAACATTGTAAAACTAATACAACAAATAAACACTTTCCAAAAGCGGGAATCATTTGTCATTTGGGGGGGGGGGGGAGAGAAAAGCTTCCACGTCAAACTTAATCAAAACAGAGTACGAGAAAGCAGCGCAGTAAGGAGGCGGAGGAGACGGGCATAACACAGGAAAATTCCAACAACTGTCTTTTACTATGTTAATGGATGACGAGACAAAAGCCAGAACAACTACTTGCCAGTTTTATACCCAGAACTCAAAATAAACACTACTGTTGAGCGCAGTCTCTGCCACATCTACATAAAGAGCTTCGAGCTCCATA
This sequence comes from Pelmatolapia mariae, assembly GCF_036321145.2. NCBI lineage: Eukaryota > Metazoa > Chordata > Actinopteri > Cichliformes > Cichlidae > Pelmatolapia > Pelmatolapia mariae. Next base: position 37,893,006 of record NC_086240.1, read on the forward strand.
AACACTCGGCGAACCCTCCTTTTTCCAGTAAAGTGATTCCTCACAGATAAACAAACAGCAATCATTTGCATGAGTGCTACTTCAAACCCGTTGCCATTGTCTGATATCTACCCTAACGGGCAGAGAGTATGACCGCATTCTTTTTGGCAAGAAAATGAGTTACACCACAAGTATATTAAACTATCTGCTAACTCTAATTTCCATCTCATCTTCTCTTTAGACTCTGGATGGCCTCTTCCTGAGTTTCTCTGCCCCATCTGGCTCTTCCTTGATGTGCTTTTTTCTACTGCATCCATCATGCACCTTTGTGCCATTTCACTGGATCGCTACATTGCCATCAAGAAGCCGATTCAACACAGCCAGTACAAATCCAGAGCCAAAGCGCTGGTCAAGATCGCGCTGGTGTGGCTCATATCCATTTGTAAGTTTGTCAGTTCAGCCTTCTGCAAGTTTCTTTCTGCAAATTTTACACAGCTCTACAGCAGTCTTTAAAGTCAAAACTCAAAACATAAAAGCCCCAACAAAACCTGGTTTACACTCAGAAATGCATGCCGGATGACATAAAACAGCAACATATATATATATATATATAAACAGCACTCATATGATTTAAAGTCCACTGTGACGGTGGATACATAAATGTGAAGACTAAAAAGGGCCAAAATTCCAAGTTTTAAAATAAAAGGTAAAATCAGCTGCATCTCAAAAACTTACGTTAAATACATGAAAACACCTTTACAGCATCAGGTCACCATGTTCAGGTCTAGAGTGTAAAATATTTGGCCAAATTCACTGAGGCGTTACAGCTCAGTGCTCACACCACTAAGGGAACAGTCACTTTGGCTGTCAGGTGTGGCTTTATTTAAACTTTTAAAGCTTACTGTACACCATGGCTTATTTTGAGGGGGGTGACGGCAAGCCAGGAATGATTAGTTTACTAGATTTTGTAAACACAAAGATGCTGCAATCAGTCTTGCCTTGTTATTGGAGACACATTTCAGTAAAAGCAGCTCTTTCTCTCAAATGAAAAATTACTGCATTTGCAGAAAAAAACAAAACAAATGCAAGCCAGTAAGCTGTTCATCAAATGAGTGTGGTAATAACAACCAGTGTTTTCCAGTATTTAACGTTGTTGTCATTTTTCTAGGTATTGCAATTCCAATTCCTATTAGGGGCCTTAAGAACTACCACCTTCCCAACAACATCACCTTCAACAGCAACCACACGTGCCTGCTGAAACCAACCACCTTCTGGGATTTTATCATATTTGGCTCTTTGTCAGCATTCTTCATCCCTTTGACTATCATGATGGTCATCTATCTACTCACTGTCCATGTGTTGCGCAAAAAGGTTTATTTGCTCAGGTCAAAGGTCACTCAGCGTTTTAGCTCTCCGGCGGTGTCCACAGTTTTTCAAAGGGAACAGTCTATGGCTTCAACTGAAGCCGAGCAAATGAATGTGCTGGACAGCAGACTTCCCCGGATGCAGGAAAAGCCAAATGCAGGCACCACGATCGCTCACACGCCATACGAACAGTCCTTTCGCAGGATGTCAACAATGGGCAAGAAGTCCATGCAGACTCTGAGCAATGAGCAGCGTGCCTCCAAGGTACTGGGCATAGTCTTCCTCCTGTTTGTAGTCATGTGGTGCCCTTTCTTTATTACAAATATCACCTCAGTGCTATGCAAAGGGTGTGATCCCAACGTCATTGCCCGGCTCATGGAGATCTTTGTTTGGGTGGGTTACGTGTCATCGGGTATTAACCCGCTGGTCTACACCCTATTCAACAAAACTTTCAGGCAGGCGTTCACACGTTACATCACCTGTAATTACAGGAGCTGTGCCAGTAACCTGTCAGGAGGACATCTGAGGCCATCAACTGCAGAGTGGACTCTAACAAGGATTTCAATCAAATCTTCCATGGCAGAGAACTCTAAGCTATTCATGAAACGGGGAATGAAGAACGGCATTGGAGCTGTGGCCTACCAAAGTCCGCTGAGGAGTCGGCAACCACCTGTACAGTCATCTAGTGGTGTTGTGCTAGACACAATACTTCTGACTGAAAATGAAGATGATAAGCAGGAGGAACATGTTAGCTGCGTATAGACTATGGACACGCAAAGCAAATGAATATAAATCGGGGGGGGGGGGGGGGGGGGGGGGGGGGTACTTAAGGTGGATAAAATTTATGTTGCAGATTTTAGTTCTTTCAAGACAAAGGCTTGTCACAAACAGATGTTTCTGTCAATTGGATACATTTAATGGCAAGACAACAAACCCCAAACTGTTCAAAATTTTCTGTAGCGCACACCTAGAGGGCAAAACACCAAAATGCTGGCTAACTCAGAGCATCAGAGCACTAGAGAACTCATGTTACAAGCTGCAAATGTTCAGATCAAATTTCAAAAACACTGATATTTAAAATACTGCATGTTTTTCCATACTAGTAAAGTGAAAATTGCACAAGCTGCAGTCCATATGCCAATATTTGCAATATGTAACAATATCCCCCCCGTGCACTTACACTGCCACCAGCACATAAACAAAAAAAACAAAACAAAAACAACAGTAGGTGCAGGTCTATCTATTTTTGATTGAGATGGGTCACTAATGCCACTTTTAGAAAGTGAAACTCATCTGTTAAGCTTATAATAATGTAATATAATGTAGCCATTGGTGTGATTTGGCAGCTGTATTTGTACGGCAGCCTCAGGAGAGGTGTGTTAACATTTAGTGCCATTATCTTTACTTGCCCAGCAGCTGTAAACAACTGAGCGGCTTGTGAACATTAGCTGGCATTTTGGCTTAATAACCCTAGTGAAAGTAAAGCACATGAAGTCTAAGGAAGGCTTGTTTTGCCCTCCAGGGTTCAAGGTGGTGACCTCACTTAGAAACTAGTAAGTGATCGCTAATGTTTGTTTACATCAGTTACACAAGGATCTATTTTCAACTATGAACACTACATCCACAAAGTTCAGGACATTATGATGACCTGGAAACTCCCTGAATGCAGTATACAGTACATTTCCTATTCTGATGCTTTTTAACTTTTGCTGTCTAAATATGCTGTAAACCATCTACATGCTTAAATTTTGTCAAGACAACACAGACAGACATAAACACCTCGCACTCTTGAAACGATACTTAATGTATTTGCTGGACCTTTGAAAAGCAGCCTGCTGTTTTGACATGTTAAAAAGATGTCCACTTAAAAAGACTGTACATAGAAAATGTTCACTTTAAATGGAAATTTACATGTGTTTAATACAATATTTCCTGTGTTCCTGATAAAAAGGCCAAATTCTAACCATCTGTGTGTTATACTGTTGATCTCCACATTCATATGTTACTGTAATGTGATCAGAAAAAAATGGCCTCTATCATAAATAAGGGCTGGGCAAAACAAAACACAACACAACATAACAGCCACAGTAAGACAAACAAAACAAAACAAAAAAAGGCTATTCACTTTTCCCCAAATCATAAACACCAAAGCAGATAACAGAGTTTGGCAATGAAAACACTGCTATTTACACTGAAAAAGAAAAATACGAATACTGTAACGACAGCATATTTAAGGAGCAATTCCTGATTTCTCTGTTTAAAAATATCCAGGAAAACAGCATAAATTCAACTAAACTAAAATCCTTATTTATATTTATATTTCTGTATAGACCGTGTCACTGTTAAACAAAAGACAAACAAACAAACTGGAACTCTGCTGATTTAGTATGAAAAAGCTGAAATGTAAGGCATTCAAACTTGGCTCTTCTTGTGAGGCGGAGTGCATGCAGTTATTCTTAAGCCATTAGGGTGGGAAATCAGAGAAGAGCAGGCAAACTAAATAGCTCTGGTTCACAAGTCTTTCTAAACACAGAGAAAATTTACACAAGGTTTATGTAGCGGCCGATTGATCACAGGATATCACATGGCCTTTTTGGGCTTAAAAATGCACACCCTGATGTTTGTGAGGTGGCCAGGCGGTCTGTTTAGCACGAGCCCTGCTCTATGGTGGGTAAACACTGATGTTAGTGGGATAAATGCCTGTAAATAACTGGAGAAGACAGTTAGAGTGATAAGGACCTCAGTGGTGTCATTGTCTGACACGGGAACATCATTCATGAAGACCAGTAACTACTACTAAACTAAATTTTGACAACTCATTAGCACAAAATATGAAAAACATAAGGTCAGCCAGGAAAACTGAAGCAAAAAAGAAAGAAAATCAAACTGTTTCTGTGTCAGTAGTGATGTAGTGAATAACAAGAACCAGACTGGTCAAAGCCAACTAAGCTTCAGGACAACTGCATGGAAATGACATTCACTGGTTTCATTCATTTGCCAGCTGCTACATTAACTTGTTTGTGTTAGCCAATCAACCAACAACACTTCACTTCACAAGTAAAATTCTCCACCAAGCTAACTGTAGTAAAACTAAATAAAACTCCCACAAGTAACCAAGAGATCAGCTGGTTGTAATGATGGTAAAACTGGCAAACTCCCTTCTCTCCTTCTAGTTTGTGGGGGACACCAGAGTATCCACAGGTACTCTGGTGGCACAGGTATCGGCTTTATAAAGTTACTGTGGCAGCTAATGCTATTAACCTTAATACGGATGGCTGTAGTTGTGCCATTTTCTTCTGCTGTAAGCATTCTGCAAGTCTTTTTTTAAGTTTATGATTTTCATTTATTAATTTACATATAGCAGGAGGCATCTAAATCCATACTGAGTTTCTACTATAATGCACGTGCCTCTTTCTGGAGGTTGTTTTTCGTGTGCCGGCTGCGTTTAAGACAGACAGCCAGTTAGTGGCAGATGTGACACACACTGAAATCAACAACCATAAACCATCTAGCTTTAATTCTACCTCCCCTCAGCAAACAAAGATAACTGTGCAACTGTTTAAAATAAACGGATGGACAGCAAACTGAGCACTGGTTGGTTTTCATTATAACTTTTTTAAACTCTTCAAAAGATTAACATAGAGAAGCAACATTTGTAATAACAATGATATTTAGAAAACCCTTCAGAATACCTTCTTTCTACCAGATGCATGATTTGGTTTAACCACGCCAATTATCTAGTTGCCTTCTTTTTAAAAAAAATTCCGGCTCAAATAAGTACATCTTTGTTCAAAGGTTGTGTTTTGCATAAAGCTGGAATTTTAGCACAAATATTGAGGTTTTAAAGAGAAAGGCCTTTGGTGCATGTGGAAAAAACCAAAACAGAGTGTTCATAGTTTAAGGAATGAGGTCTGGCTTACCTAAACAAGATGAAGCCAATGGACTCGACAGCAGCCCGTCTGACATCATCATTCACATCACTCACCTTAATAGAGAAAAGAAAAGCAGTCAATTAAACTGGACTTGATTTAATCTTAAAAATGCACATCCCTTACTACTCAGAGTAAAAGAAATATGCTCTACTATTAAGCTGTCTAATAAATTTAGTTAGCACCAAGTGCCACCTACAGGACAAAAGTAGTTCACACCTCTGCAGTGATTTCTGTTAGCAAGAGTTTTGCAAGATCATCCCTGAAAGAATACCGTGCTTTAAATAACTGGCATTAGTTTAATAACAGCAGCTACTAAAGCTTTGAAAACAAAAAGACAGATTAAGGGAGAAAATAAACAATCATACTTTTGACAATATTATGACTAGCAGCTATTATGAGGCCGGCCATTAGTGGATCTTCCATCCGCTTCAGTGCCATCATTATAAACCTGCACTCCCTTCAGTGACAGTGTTGTAAAGAAGGAAAAAAGGAAGCACTCACAGCGACATGTAGCAGGCGTCGGATCGCCTTGTTGTTCCCAGAGCCACAGTATGCCATTGCCACAGTGTACATACCAGAGCGCCGCAGGATGGGGTCCTACCGTAGACAGTGAAAGAAAGCAGAGCTTTAAGACTGTGTCTGGATACACAACTAAGATCAACATAATTTGAGTAATTTCCCACATCTAGATCTTGGCACAAAGTACAGAGGAAGAGTCTCACATGTGATGGGAAATACACACAACCTGAGGTTCAGTAAGTGCAGACGGGATTTGATACATCAAATATCAGCACAGTGAATTGTGAGCTTTACGGAGAGTAGTGACCTTTATGAAACAGACTGAGATTCTTTCCATTAAAGAATCAAACTTCTATTATTTTCTAGATATTGGTAAGTTGACCCTATGGCAAAGACAATTGTCACTTTTTTTTGACAGAAGTTTCAACCTGATGGTGTACATAATTTGATTTTTGAGTGTTTTTTAGTCATACCTTGTCTCTACAGAGGCTTTCAATGAGGGCATCAGCCTCCTCCATACGTCCATACATGACCATGGCAATTCCTACTGCCAGGCCACGCAAGATCTTCTCGTGCTGCGTCTCCTGAGCGTAGCCCACCATGTCCTCGATCGCCTGAGCCGACTTGGAGCCCAGCATGACGAGACCAAGAGCCAACCCTGCAGCTTCACCTGGGAGGTCGCAGAAGCAGAAAAAAACAAAACAAATTTGGACATCTATAATGGAATTTCTTTTATTTGATATATTGGTCATATTTTTTAGTCATGTCACTTTTGGGTCATTTAAAGGGTGCATATGTGGAAGAGCATTCAGCTCTAACTTTATTACACACACACAGCTAGGCCTCTGAGAAAGGGGGTGACAACAAGTGGGGGAAATTCCACAGGTGTGAAGCCTTTTGTTCTGTGTTTTTGAGGATGGGGGAAGAGACAAGGGGCAATCACGGTAAGAAGAGATAAGCTTATAAAAAATCTCCCACATTCTGGAGAGGGTTAAGAGTGTGAACAACAGCTGTGAAAGTACTTTTGTCTGACTGTATTTAAACCAGGGCTGTGCTGTTCATCGGTAGAGAGACTGCTGTCAGTGCCCCGTGACGGCGGCTCTCTCCAAGCATGCTTGTGTTTATTATTAAAAGTTCTTAGCCTACTGCTCACTGTGTCTGTAGGCTTTGTTAATTAAAATTCCATAACACATCACACAGGATAAAAAACAAACAAACAAAAACCCCGCTTTTTTTGGTCCACATACAATTAACATAACAAAACACATATTTAAAACGTTTGAAAGTTCTACTCTAATAAGGGACGTAGCAGAGATGCTCAAAACAAACAAAAATAAAAAACCAAATCATTCTTTGTCATATTTGTAAAAACATTATTATTAGTAAGCAGAATAGTAAAAAGCAAACTAGAAAGCCCCCCATTAAAATTCAAAAAGCCCCTTTACTGACAGGACCTACGTACCAGTGACAGCATCATCCTGGTAGAGGTTCGACTTGAGCAGATCGTAAACATCCTGCCTAGCCGTGCCCAATGCAGCCAAGCCCAGGCCAAGAGCACCGCCATGACGGACAATCTGTGACCGTGGAACAGAAAGCACACCTTCAGTGAGAGCATGAAACTGACACAGAGACTTAAACTAGCTCCTGCTCTCTAAAAAGCTTTAGCTGGGGCACAAGTGTAACATTTACAGGGCATTTGACAACCAAGATGAAACCAAACCTAAAAACTCACATCATTGCTGGCGTTCTTGAGTTGACTGAGCAGGTAGTCAATGATGTCCCCGCCATGGTTGGCATGAATGAGGCCCAGGGCATACAGCCCGCCTCCTTCCTGGTAGGCAGAGCCAGGGGAGGTATCTTTGGGCAAGTAGGTGGCCATTAACTGGAGCGCCTCTTTTTCATGACCCTGAAAGAAAGCATTTTCAACATTTTGAACATTAGAAACACTTTAATCTTTGTCTAAAACATTCTGAGCAGGCAGTAAGACTAGAAAAGCATAACATTAGAACAAAATCCTTTCTGGTTTTCTTAGTATTACCATCATTGTGCCAGAACTCTACCTTGTGGATGACACCCAGACTTGCTGTCGCTGTGAATTTTGCCCAGTTTGTTGCTCTTGCCAGCCATTCTAAGTTTTCTCTACAAGAACAAAAAACACTTGGGTTATAGTCACTCAAAAACGACACGTTTATCAATATCCCTCTGTAATCTTTTCAGTGTTTTATCATCCTCCTAGCACAGTTACCTGAGGAACTGGTCACTTGTGGTGCCTGTGTGCATGAAGGAGTTGGCTATAACCGTAGCTGTGTGGCACACTGAATTTCGAACCGCGTCCTGGAGTAAAAGGAGGCACAAAAATCAGGGAATTTCAGGAAGCGGTCGCTACGGCACATTAAGTGACCTCAAGCAAAATGCAGTTCATCTGGTTGTAAACAATCTTCTTCAAAACTACACATTACACTGGTAGCGAACGTTACCTTTGTGTTTTTCAGAATCATTAGATCTGTATTGTTATTTCGGATTAAGAATTGTAGGTGAAGCTCAATGGCCATCTCCCCACTCAGGATCTTGATCATCTTTGCATTCTGGTCTTTGGACTCATCTTTCTGTAAAAAGACAGAAGGACAATGTGACAATGTGATAGGATATATTAAAGGCAACAAATCAGAGTGTATTTATTTACCACCACCCCCCCCTCCCCCCAAAAAACAAACAAACTACTGTCCAATTGATTTTCTTCTTTCTACTTTCAACTTTAACGTTTTATTTTCATTCCTCCCTCCCAGCATTCAATAACACTATCAAGACTGCAGCTAAAGGCCACACTGAGTTAGTATTAATATTTAGTAAGGTAGTACTAATGATGCGTAATCTGCATTTTTTTCTGTGAACTTTTCTTCTCGACTTTGAATGCTTAACTAGACTACACTGCTATATATATACACTTGGCAAACACGATTCTGATTCTGATAAACTCCTTTTAACTTGCAGTATATTTTAGAATTCCTCATCATGTTTCAGGATTACTTTTTGTTATTCCTGTGAGAACTGTGTGGCTCTAGACTTTTCCAGCTGATGCCAACGCAACCAGTTTTATGTGCATGTATACAAACTGCTTAGCGTGACTGTGATTGTTAGCCTTGATCAGATGACCAAGCTGTACTGGTTATGGTGAACATGCTTTGTAGTGCAGGCTTCAGTTATTAAAGATCTACTGCAGTTAAAACCCCCAGAAATCCAAACTGCTAACCGTTTCTGCAGGCTTTCCAGCAGGGGAGCTGCCAGCTTTGTCATCGGTCTCCATTGCATCACTATAAAACATACAAGAGACAACAAGTTTCAGTCTGTAAGATGTGTGTGTATTAGACTCAATTCAAACTCAATCTTTTGTATTTCTTTACTTTAGTTCATTTTAGTTTGGTTCATTTCAGAAGGTTTAAGATGCCCACCAGAAACTTAGTGGGCTTTATTCTCACTGACAAAGGGTCAGAAGCTTTTCCCACCATACAGCATTTTAAAAGAACTCTTCAGCAGAGAAATGCCTTAAATCGGAGCCGCTATCTCTGAAAAAGCCTAAGACCCTGTAAACATGAACCAAGACAAAGTGCTTCAGAATTAGTCACTCTTTGTCCCTGCCTACCTCTCTTTGTCTGGCGTGGGCACAGTGCCTGTATTTGTGGAACCAGGGACTGCAGGAATAGGTGTCCCAACGGTACGCAGGTTCTGAATGACAGAGGACAGAAACTGCTGGCTGGCACTCTCATAGAGGTCAAAACAGATCTGGTAGGCCATTAGCAGGTTGTCCTCCTTCACCAGCTTCTCCAGGATATCACTCACAGCCTGCGGGTCATCCAGGAATATCAGGCACTGGAGTGGGGAGAGAGAGAGAGAGATAAGTGGAGAGGGATGTTAGTTTGAAATAGTTTTGGAAAATCTATTAAATTAAAGCTGTACATGTGATCAACATATAGCAGTACTATCAACTATTTTAAAAATCACACAAATAACTCTCAGCATGACTCAGGGCAGATGTTGGTTTGGTTGATTGATCGTTAGAGATTCTTATCAAACAACAAATACCTGCTATAATGCGTGCCTGAAAGTGAACTCTTTGGAATCATGAGGATTGTGATTACATATAAATTTTGATCTTATCATTTGGAGTTTTCATTTCTCATAACATCATTTTAGTGGCTTTCAGCAGCCTTCTCCAGAGACATTAAACCTAACCATAACTTGGCAATCTTTGGATGCTCCGTAGAAACTCTTGGGTTTTCACCTGGCATCCAGATTCATCTGTATAAAGGAATTGTGCTTGCCAAGAAACATATAAATTGGAAGTCTACCTCTTCTACGAAACTAGATTAAGGACGTTATCTTTTCTACAACTGGAAGAATCATGCATGTGTAAACCAGATATTCAAGGGAGATTTAGTAGGAGATGAGGGCCTTTTCTTCAACAATACCATATTATCTCTTACAAGCTGTGATCTTTACTTTTTTCTCGGTCCCATAAGATGCAAAAATGTTTTTTATATATTTTTGTTATATTCTTGACAGGTTTTCTTCATGTTTGAGAACTTCGAGAGTCACACTGTCTTAAATTCCCTCTGTATGTTTTCGTGCCTGAAAGCCTTTTATTTCTTTTCTGTGTTTGTGTATGTTGTTGCAAACAACAAATCAATGTATAAAACACTGGAGGGGAAAAAAAAGAAGTGAAATCATGATCACCCGCGCCAGTTTCCTTGGCTCAGGTGTTTGAACAATCCATTTGTTACCTGACAGACATTGATGAAATCGGGTTTTTCCAGGTTCATGTACAGTTTGACCAGCACCCTCAGCACGTCGTTACGGAACTTCTTGTTCTGCATCAGGGACATGCACACCTTCAAGCTGTAGGCAAGGAGGCCACTCACATCATTCTGGAAGAGAAGTGAAAAGAAAAAAAATTCTTAAGATGAAACGTTAATAACCTTGAACAATCAACAGCAGTAACCAAAGTGTAAATCTTATTAAAACTTGTTATAAAGATCCAAAATAATCTCAAGTTAGCAGAAAACTGCACTGACTGATTCTAAGATGGTTTTCTCAAACATGTCCAGACGTCTTGTTTCCAGGGCGATGCCAATGGCCTGTTTATACTTGTGATCGTCAAGGCAACGCAGGAACATCTTGTTGACAATGCCCTCGAGACGGGGGTCTATGGTTTTCTTCTCTTCGCCCTCTGGCAGCTCGGTATTCTCCACCCGCAGCTTGGTGTAATGGTCGATGCATTTGGCTGCATCCGAATAACAAACAAAAATAACAAGTTATGTAGGTAAATATATTTATTTCATACATACTTTTCATTAGAAAGCAATGGAGGATAAACCTTAAGTCCAACATTACATTTTTGTTTTACTTTGCACTGGTAAGAAGAGAAGAAGAAGTTTTTTCCCCCCCACTCACCAATGATGGTCTCCACATATTCTGAGTCATCTGTGACACTGAAAAGATCTCCCGCACCAAGAGCATAATTTAGAGACTCTTCAAAGGCTCCAAGATGGTAGAAAACCTTGGAGGCCACCAAGGCTGCAAATTCTCTACTCCGGAAAGACTCATCCTCATATAGGACTTCACTGTGAGGAGACAACAACTAGTTACATAAAACAAAACTGGCAGGAGCCATTTTTCTAATCACCATTGAGTAAATTGTAGATCAGATCAGAGATGATCAAAATCATTCAGGTCTGCATTTGTTACTGGACCATGAGGGAGCTTTGAGGGAGAGTAAATACTGTTGTCAGTGTATCAACATTTACAGGGAAAGTCAGTTAAATCTTTAACCCTACAACAGACATAGAAATAAACAATGAGCTTAAGTTCCTGCTGACTTATGTTACAGTACTGTAATAACTATAATATAAGCTCTTCGCTACTTACATCTTATCCACGGATCCTGAAATCTCAGCCCAAAAGTCATTCACAATGGCATCTAGCTTGTGCAGAGCAAACTCCTGCAAGAAAAACAGACGTGTTGTTTAAATATTCATCTTTGTATTCACTTTTATGTAATACTGCATACACCAAATGAGTTTACATTTATGTCACGTAGAAAAATAAAACACTGAGCAAAACTTGATGGGCCACACTGACAATTTACAAAGGTCAAGAGACTTTATCTCTGCAACTGTATATCTTGTGGTGAGATAACAAGACATGAAAATCTCTCGTTACCCGAATATTCAATTGACTACCCTACAACCAACTCTTACCTTAAGCTGGGGCTCATCCTCATCAAGGAGAGAAATAATTCCAGCTAGAAAACAAAAGAAATTATTAAATGGATGTTTACTTCATAAAATCCAAATACTTTTCTTTTCATCCCACGGTCATTTCAAATATTAAATACATTTGCAAATCAAAGACAAGACATTCTAAGAATACATTACATTACAATACGGTCTGAGGAGCTACAGAAGCTTAAAATATTTTTTCTATTGAGGATCAAATATAATGTTAGCCCAAAATCCGGCAATTTGAAGATTGTTTATAGCAATACTACGATGACAGCAGCATTTCGGATGTATTCAAACACATAACGTCCTCGGAAATTGCGTCTCAGATGAAAGCAAAAATGAACATGTTTATAAAGATCCATGCTGTTGCCATTACTGTAATTTATTTCTGCTTCCTCCATTTAAACAGCCTTGCAGTGATTAAAACCATTTCTGAAACACGGGAAAATCCACAATGAAATGTGTTTCTCCTTACTATAACTACTTTAGTAGTTTTATATGTGATCAACGGTCTATGGTGGGCTGCCAAGTATTAGCCGTGTGACTCAGCTAAATCAATGGCAACGGCTAACAAAATAAAGCTACCTTCAACTACTTACCGGCAGATGTTATCATGATTGGCTCTTCAGTCCCTCCTCGGCCCCGCGTATCCTAGTTTGACGGCGAAATTTCGTGTGATTTGGGGGAAGTTAAAGAAAAGATTTGCAATATTTGGATATGTTTAACCACCGAACTGAACGCAGCCGCTGCTAACTTCTTTTTGTTCAACACCGCAAGTCCCTGTCTGAAGGACCCTCGGGTTGGCCAGCTGTTACTATGCCTGATTAAAAACGTAAAAAAATGTATACAATTCACGCTGGAATCATCAGTTGGACCAACATATACCAGTTTTATAACTAATTAACATAAAGATAACGTAAATAATATTTTAAAAAATGTGGGGAATTTGTAATTGTAGTTGAATGTATCCGATTTTTACACTGGCACCTCAAATGGCGACCTGCCAGCCCAGCAGCTCTTCTACCTTTCTGTCAAGACAAGGCAGGTCGCTTACAAACAGTGTTGCCAACTTAGCGACTTTGTCGCTATATTTAGCGAGTTTTCAGACCCCCTAGCAATTTTTTTTCTAAAAAAAAAAGTCGCTAAAAAAACCGTGAAAGCGCGTATCGCTTTTACTCTCAACAAACAGCGGGTGCTGTAACGCAGTCAGTTCTTCTTTTACTCTTATGCTGTTTTGTGGATCACAAGGTTTAAAACTACTTGTAAACACACACACACACACAAAGTAACTCCACCAGAGTGCCTATTTCGGGTCACTTTTGCCGGTCCAAGCCCGGGTAAAGGAGCAGGGTTGGAATTGTGACATTAAAAAAAACAATAATTGCTAAAAGAAATTTAATTTGTAGTTCTAAATAAACTCTAAATGCATTTAGGACGTTTTTTTACTCACTTTATGTCTCTTCCACGATGTTATTTCTCTCTCCAACAACATAGGTTACAATTATATTAGCATGACCAATTATGCAAATTAGGTGATGACGTCATTTAGCGATTTCTAGCGACTTTTAGGACAACCAATAGCGATTTTCCTTACTGAGGAGTTGGCAACACTACTTACAAACAGCAAATAAGCACATCTGGCAATTAAATGAAGATCGTGGAAGCCAAGGGCGGCGTGTTTTTCATGCAAAGTTATATGACAATACAGCTTTCGATGACTACTAGTTGCCACCCAGGCAGTTTTTACTTTATTGAAAGAAAGGGCAAGGAGTATGTGTTTTAAAACAAAGCTGAACACTCAGGCAAGTCCAATGACGTTTATTTAAAGGGATGAATAAGTCAGTAGGCTACATAAATACAAGTGACATAAATCCTGTTACAAATATTGGTGGTCCTAAAAGTTGTCTCTAAGACACAAAATCCTAATGAAAAAGGAAAAATAAATTCTTAAGTAAAGCACCCAGGGTCCCTGTGATCCAATTAATACGGTTTTCCGGAAAATTAGTGCAGTGCTTCTAGGCGAGAACGTGACCTGGATTCAGGTAAACTGTGTGAGATTTCACATTTTAAGGCTTTTATCATGTCAGTTGATTTTGTTCTTTAATTCCCTGTATTTGACATACACAAGTCCCCTGACAAACAGTGAGCCAGTAATCAAGTCCTGTATCATTTTATAAGAGTACTTATGCTGTAAGCCGTCTAATGCTTTCTCAACATGTAACAAACTAATGCATGTTTCCAACCTGACAGTGTTTGGGTGGCTTTGACATGACAAGAAGCATGCTGGTTCATAAGAAGTGGGTCCCTGAGCATCACAAAGAAAAATTGTAACACTGTAGCAAAGCACTGAGGCCAGCTTCTCTTTTCACAGTCTAAAAAGCACACAGGTTACATTAGCCGTCTCCTCCAGATGGTTCTCCATTCAGAGTTGGTCCAGTAGACAAGACACAGGTTTTCAGAGGGATGCCCTCTTCTGCACTTTCAGCGTCACCTGAAAAAAGACAACTTGTGAACTTGCAGGGAAAATAAGTGACTGCAGGACTGTGGTGCAGTTCAGGCATTTCTCTGCTGAAGTTACTTTGCAGCTACCTCTTTGCCCGCTGCTTGATGATTTGCTGGTTGAACCTCGGTCTTCTCTTCTCCAGTGGCTGAACCAACGTTGCAATGACCAGAAAACTGGGTTCTCTTCACCCCTAGTATTATCTGAAAGGTGATAATAAGCGTTTAACAATGTGGCAGCTTTTCTAAGGGGGCGACCGTTTTGTGAATGCTCCCATTGTTTCCTGGCCTTTGCAGGCATGCCTGGGAAGAAAAATGTGTGCAGTGTGGTCTTGTGAGTGTCATGAATTGGCCTACACAAGAGAGTGAGCTCTCTCATTAAAGTACATTAAAATATGTCCTGTATGGACTTGAATTGAAGTAGTGCTCAATGGTGAGCATACAATGATCATATTATGAGTAGTCGAGGCTTCAGTATAATAGTTTACATATTATATCTTGGACAAATTATGCTGTTTGCCTCTTGGTGATCTAATATGCTGTACATTGTACAATATTCCCATGCTGGCCTGGTTAAATGTGCCAAGGTTCAAACTTCATGTTTACAAGCATGTGTCCTGCTGACATGGGTGTGTGCGGTTGTGGCAGATGGTCACACTAAAACACGTTTGTTTTTTTGTTTTTAACACTGCATGAAATAAATAAGCTTTTCTGAGGTTTTGCTACAAGTGGAATGTGTGTACACCTGCTGCTTGAGATGAATGTATAACTCTGCAGACGTTTTTCTTGATGCTGAGCATTCGGGTGTCTGTCTTCGGGATGAAGCAGCCGACCCATATCGCCTCTGATGCATGTTTGTGGAACACCGAGCGGATCAGACGCTCCAGAAGCTGGGCGCACCGGCGCGTCTCGGCGCTCTCGTCGGTTGTGTGGATTAATCCAATCAGAGCTGGCCGAGCGATTGTAGCGCGTTTCGTGCGTGCCTTTACATCCTTGAGGATCTCTTTTAAGCACACCTCGTTTGGAGCTCGGCCGATGAAAGTCTGTCTGAAGATGAATATGATGACAGGGAAGTCTATCGCTCTCTTCAGGCTGTGGATGTTCGCCCTCCTCGTTGCTGTCCTCTGAGCATTGCTACTACCCGCTGGTCGTCTCTTTTTCTCTCTGTCCTCTCCCAATTCCAAGTCCTTGGGCCTCGCTGTTAGAGAATTTTCATTGCCCTTTACCGTCTCCGCCTCGCTGGAAACGTGGTTTGTACTTGCTTTACCGCCATGATCGCTTGCCGGACTTGACTGGGGGCCACCATGACCGTTTGCCACCAGGCTGCCGTTGTGAAACATGTCGCGTACGAACTCCTGCAATATTTCGGCGTCATCCCCGTCCAAGTCTTTACTTCTGCAGACATCACTCACCAAATAAATCCTCTCTCTACCTCCAATGTTCGCTATAGTCTTCTGAAACTCCCTCTCCTCGTCCAGCGTGTCCTTCAGTGACTCCTCGTCCGCCATTCTTGCGCAATTTAAGTTGCGCCGATCAGTTTTATTTACATGAATCGTCAATCCATTGCCGGAGGGTGAACCGTGAAACTTGCTCACGGTCATCAGCGGGAAGGGTGTGTGTGTGTGTGAGGAGGAGGGTGGGGGGATCTACTCGCATTTGTATTGGCTGATCCTTTTAGTGGGCGTGGCTAAACGTCAATAACCAAACAACAGTGGCTTGATAATGAAGTTAATCTTTAATGGATAACTAGACAGAAATAGATATTGGAAATACATTACTACCAATTATCCAAGAATATCATTTAACAGCAGTCAGAGGGGATGAAAGGGGAAAAATAGTACAGTTTTTTTTTATTTTCTAAGAATTCCTTATAAGTATTTAAAGGTTGTGGGGTAAATGTTGTATATTTAAACCTCAGGGTGTAGACTTCACTTTCTTTATTCCCACTATTCGCATGGAAAACAGTCCTGACTTCTCTCCAGAGTCATAGATTCTTATCTAAGTGGAAAAAAAGAAATGACAGAGAGCACAAAAGTTTATTTGTCTGACCCACTTTTGTTAAAATAGCCCATTTCTGGAAATATTTGACTTCATTATGAGATCAAAAAATGACTTTCACACTCAAAATCCTCTCTACTTCAACAAGCTCATGAGTACCTCAGACTAATCCTTTAATCCACCCACGCTTGTTCCTCAAATTAAAAGGTGCCGTCAACCTAAAATGCCATTGAGTTCATTAACTGAAATCCAAATGAAATAACTTCAGCTGCTGAGTTTGTGTGAGATTGTTTACTGATGGATAATAAACTATAAAGTCGGACCAAAATCAATGCTGAGGTTTCAGCCTTTGACCTTTAGACTGGCTGAACACTGATTAGGTGGGTGGTGCACTTGCTTCGTCATGTCTTTGCAGTGTAACTGAACAGTACAGCTTTAAGTGTTTTTAGTTAAAACCTGTTATGTACAAAATACACACGATACTCAGTGTTGGGGAGTAACGGAATACATGTACCGCCGTTACGTATTTAGAATACAAAATATGAGTAACTGTATTCCGTTACAGTTACCGTTTAAAAAGGTGGTATTCAGAATACAGTTACTTTGTTGAAATAAATGGATTACACGGCGGTACTTTCCTGTTTCATATTATCGCGAGTCAAGACTGTTTGGGTTTGTTTGACAGCTACGCTCTGTTGTTCCAGGCGGCAGCGTTACGGTTGCCATGGTTACAGGGTGACGCTCTCTCTCTGCTTGTTTCCTGGGTGAGAGAGCGCTTTTTTGTTGTTGTTGTTGTGCTAAGCTAAAAGGCAGAATGCTAAAGGCATGGCCCTAAAGAATGTAGCCTCATGGGCAGTGTAGTCCGTGCTGCAGCGAGAATGGACTACCATACACGTTATGTGTCTGTGAGCGAGGGAGGGAGAGAAAGGAAAAGTCCGAGCTGTCACGGAGCAAAAACGGGAGCTGGAAGCATGTAAATATAATAATAACCACTGCAGCCAAG
This sequence comes from Pelmatolapia mariae, assembly GCF_036321145.2. NCBI lineage: Eukaryota > Metazoa > Chordata > Actinopteri > Cichliformes > Cichlidae > Pelmatolapia > Pelmatolapia mariae. The sequence goes on from NC_086240.1 coordinate 37,910,579, forward strand.
AAGAGTGCCTGACGAGCCCATTTGTAAGTAAGCTATTAAGACTCAACTGTACACTGTGTTCGTGTTTTCCTCCGGAAAAAATAAGTTCTGTTGGAGCAGCCTTTCAACGCCTCTCTCTGTCTCTCGCTAGCAAAGTTGACCCAGACAACAAAGTAAAGCTAGTTTTCAGCTACGAGCCCGACACGAACCCGACGTATTAGCCAGAGGTCCCTTTACTACGGTTCGGAGCCGCGGACCTTCAGTAACAGTAATAAATCACAGCAATAGTACATTCACGTAGTTGTAAACAGCATGATAATATATTAAGTAATCCAAAGTATTCAGAATACGTTACCCTCATTGAGTAACGTAACGGAATACGTTACAGAATACATTTTGGGGCATGTATTCGGTATTCTGTAATGGAATACATTTTAAAAGTAACCTTCCCAACACTGACGATACTGTTACTTTTTATGCTTATAGCACAACCACCAACATTTCTCTCCCAGCAAATTCAAGGTCACATTTGTGATCACCGTCGTCTTGCGTATATTTCAACAACGTGGACAGTTCCCACGCTATTTTTGTTGTGTATGCTAGAGTCAGTCTACTGACCTTTTCAAACCATGAAAGGAGAAACTCGGGGTCAGGAAGCCCACTTTGACCAGAGAGAGAGACACAGAGACCCAGGTGAACTGTAATAACATGAAGTCCAAAGCAAAGTTCAAAACAAGAAATTGCACTGTTATCATCTTTGAAAAGTTGTATCAATTTTTTTGACAGAAGCCACAATTCCAGATAAAGTTCCGTGCAGAAGTCTTGAGCCATCCCTCATCAGGCTTTCTAAATTTTTAAAATGCCAGTGATAACACAGTTTGATTAGTCTGAGGAAACTGGAAAGGCGAAGGACCAAAGAAGACGCTGAACATCTAAAAAATATCTACAACAGATTAAAGCATTTGAAATGCCCGTAAGAAATAAGAAAAAAACACATGCCAAAATACACAAGAACTGAACTGAAAATCAGTGGCAACATGCCTTATGGAGTCATATCATCATCAGTATGCATGGAGGAGGTCAGAGGACCAAGGGCACCAGTAAAACACAGTGGAGGCTCTGTCATGGGGATCTTGTCAAAATTGATGGAATTATGAATAAAGAAAAGTACCATCAGATTTTGATCCACCATTCAATACAATTTAGAAAACATCTGATTGGCAACAGCTTCATGTTTCAGCAGGAAATTGATGCCAAATGATGCCTGGTATTAAAAGCATACCAGGATAGACAAATTAGTGCATCTGGTTATTAGATATTAAAAATAAGCCTGTTTATTTACTCTTCGTTTTACATGCCTCACTGTAACTCTTCAACACATTTTCTTAAAAATGAAAGAAATCAACAGCTTTTCATTCCAGCTTACTGACTCAAGTCAGGTCACTCATTTCACAAGAACATGATGCTTTTTCTAGTAATAATAAACCAGTGATAAACAATGACTAAGACTTCACTCTTTCTGCACTCTGAACACAGCTGCTCTTTGAAAGCATTTTTCCTCTGAAAGAACACAGTTATCCTGCAACATTTCTTCTTGTGATTTTTTATTATTATTTTTTAATCATGTAATAAGAAACTTTGGAGTTTTTCTTATTTCTTGTCTTCCAAACACAATATGAAAATTGAATTTTTTATGGGGGTTGGAGTGGATTTATTCAATAGAGACAGAGGATATGAGTTGAATGTGAGCAGGCCAATGACTTGCAGTAAAGGGGACATGCTGCTTAGGTCAGTCAAGACAGTCTTTCTTTTGCCGCCATCTTGTGGATAAATGTTTTACTTGGGTGCAAAGTTTGTGCTCATGAGGGTTTTTTTTGGCTGTATGAATTTTATCTTAACATAATACTAACAGGAATTTGAGAACAAACATCATCAGTGCATAATTCTTCTTAAAAAAAATTTCTTAAAAAAAACAATGTCAAAGTAAGCAGAGAGGAATGTCACAGGTGAATTTGCTAAAAATTATTTTAAACTATTCATTGAACTGAAGAAATTCATTGTCAGTTTCTCAAGTATGGCATGAATGAGAACTTACTGATCCACTTTACAAAGATTTGAAGTGAGGATAATGTGATGTCATTCACATAAGTTAGGTGTGGCTGAATGGTTGCAAAGAGAGGGAAGGTGATCCGGACTGAAGCGGTTGATAGGAGCCAGAATATACAGGGCAACTACAAGTAACTGAGTATCCCACAAGCCAGTGGGAACTGTGATAAAGACGCACAAAGGCGAGTCACAGCCAGGTATTAGGATCTATAAGCAATGGAAAGAGGGAGCCACAATCCAGGATGTAACAGAAAGCATCTGTGAATACATCAAGACGCCTGCCCAAGATGAGCTGCTCAAGAAAGCCTCAGGCAGCTGAACAGGAAGAGGAACTATCATGGACGACCAAGCCCTGGACGCACCCTCAACAGATAAAGGAAGGTGCTGACATCAAGAAATCGAAGCTTGAGGAACACACACGGCACCCCAGGGGGCAAGAGGGAGATGTTATTTTATATATTTATTAAATCATGCTGTGATGAGTTTTGGGAGGAGGTGTGGTGCTGTTTTGAACCTGTGATTTTCTTGTCCGACACCAGAGCTTTGAGAGAAGACAGATGAGAGCCGTTCAGGATGTTTGGAGGCAAAACTGAGTCATCAGCAGGTGTAGAGCTTCTTCTTGCTCTGCGGACTTCATTCTCTGTCACATTGGTTTCATATTGACTCTGCAATGGTGCCAGCAATACTGTGGACACATTTCAGAGAAGACAAAACATTTCATTGCAATTTTAACACTTTTAGAAAACAAACTCTTACTCTAAACTGTAAAGATTTGCTAATATTAACTAATATGGACCTATGTTTTCCTTGAGGTAAGTAAGGACAGACCTGTTGAAGAAGAATTCTGCAGGAGTGGTGAGTCACCCAGTGATGTGGAGGCAATTCCTCTCAGTTGCCCTGATTTCCACACATGACACAATTTGTTTTAAGGCACTTTAAATCAGCAGAATATCACTTAAAAACTTCTCTGATCCTGTTACTCCACAAATGTTTAATGTTAGCCGCAAACTAGGTATATTATAATTAACACAGTATGGATTTTAACATTCCAGATTAAAATGGGAGAAAAAAAAAACAAAGAAAAGAAGAATAGCATGACAATGACCCATTTTGTTTTAGGAGACAGTTACTGAATAATTGCAGGAATTTGAATTCTATAAAACTGCATCATTTCCCTCCTTTTTTCCAGCTTTTCTCATTTTAGGTAAGGTACTTACAGTTTATTTTGTGGTTTAGGATACATCGATTATCAAACAGCTCATCTTGTTTGACCCTTCAACTAGAAATACAGTCATGTAAAAACTAAGTACACCCTTACTGTTTCCATAGGAATTAAGGCAAAGAGTGAAGCTAGGTGCTGCTAATTAAATGTACCTGATTAACTGATCATCAGCAAATTCATCTCAAGGTCAGAACATGCAAACCTCAGAGAAAGTGCAAAATACCCAAGAGCTACATCTCATATTCCTCAAGTTCCAGTTAACATGTTAAATATTAAAGTGCATGACAGTTAGAAAAAGACTAATCACGTATGAGCTGTTCGGAGGGGTTGCCAGGAGAAAGCCTCTCCTCTCTGAAAAGAACATGGCAGCACAGCTTAGGTTAATAAAATTACACCTGAACAAACCACAAGACTTCTGGAACAATGTCCTTTAGACAGACGAGACCAAAGGTGAGCTATATAATGCACAGTGACATGTTCGGCGAAAACCAAACACAGCCTATCAGCACAAATGCCTCATATTAACTGTCAAGTACGGTGGTGGAGGGGTGATGATTTGGGCTTGTTTTGCAGCTACCATGATGAACTCCTCTGTACGCAAAAGTATTCTGGAGTCCATCTGTCCGACAGATAAAGCTTGGCTGAAACGGTTTCTTGCAACACAACAATGATACCAAGCACAGCAGAAAATCTACAACAGAATGCCTGAAAAATTAAAAAAATGAATCAGGGTGTTGCAATGGCCCTGACAAAATCCAAACCTCAACCGGACTGAAATCTGGTGCTAGGACCCTATGAAAGCGTCTCCAAGCCTCAGTGAACCAAAGAAACAATATAAGGAAGAATGGGTCAAAATGACTCCAAAAGGATGAGAGAAACTGATAAAGTCACACAGAAAACAATTATATAATAACTATAAAAGTATTTCACATCACAAAATATGCTGCGGTGCACAGTACCTACTCAAAAGAGGGTTATAATTGTATTATTATTATTATTTATTTAAAAGTGTAAGTTGCTCACCAAAGAGTATGGGTCCCAACAGCAGCAACCGACCCAAACCAAAAATGGTCCAGGCTCTGCAGTGCAGAGCTTTAAAACAGACTTTGCTCTTTGTCATAGCTGTCTGAAAAGCAAAAGCAGAACTGGAGAGATGATTCAGGGAAGTAACATTATATTGCCCCAGTTTTAAACAATGCAGAATAGACCAGATCTGGTATAATGGGTATTAGATGTCAAGGAGGATTTGATCAATGTTTTTAACAAAGCCGGCGAGGTGAGGGAGTGGTGATCCCATGCGTGGGAAAAAAAATTTTCTATTGATATATTTAGCCTAAATATAAAGTAACAATGTACTAAACATGTGAGTGTGTATCTGGTTTCATTGAATAGGCAAGTCCAGAACTAAATGAAGCTGAACTGTGGTAGGTTTTCATCTCTCTGTGCACCACAACGGTGGATTTTAAACAGTCAATATGTGATTGAAGTGAAGACTTCAACTTTAATTCAAAGAGTTTAGCAAAATTATTGGATTAACTGTTTAGGACTAACAGCCATTCGTTTTAGATAGTTCCCCTTTAGAGGCTGTTTTTTAGGGTACAAGGTTACTGACAAGCAGCGCAATGGGCAGGTGAGTTATTTGGTATCTTTTCACAAAAACTTTCAATATGAGGTGCAAACAGAAGTTAATGCAAGTGAAGGAGACCATAATTAGGCTAAAAAAACAAAAGAAAAGAAAAAACCTATCAGAAACATGGCAAAAAGTCTGGTGCATGAAGAAAAATTGTGCACTTACTAGCTCAGTAACAGCAAAAATCCCGAAAGACCACAGATGGATGATGACAGAATTATTTCCATGATTAAGATAAAAAACCTTAGAACATTTAACAAATCAAGAACACTCTTGAGGAGGCAGGAGTATCACTGTCAAAGCCTGAAATCAAAAAAAGTAAAGAAGACGAAGAAGAAAAGTCCTACTTTTATGTCACAGTGCCTCGGCCATCAAAAAAGCAATAAATTTACAACACGTGGACGGTTGAGTTGACACATTGTGGCTAGTGAATAAAATCTATGAAATTTAAATCTGTAAAACTGCAAATTTATAATGAACTCTTGAACAGCCTTTTAATGAATTATTGATACTAGTAACTAGTAGTAATGTGCTCAAAAATGACACATTTAATATATACATATACACATGTGTTTCTCACACCACACTATGTGGTTAACATCTATTCATCAACTGTCACTTCCAGTGGATACAGTTTTACTTGGACATTGGGCTTCACTGCCCCCTGGTGGATTTCATGTTTCATGTTGGTCCCCAAGCCGACAGGCCATGCACATAGGCAGGCAGATCCGCTTTCTTTCTGCTTCAGCAACTGGTTTATCTAACTGCACTCCAGAAACCCCAAAATGTAGGCCAAAGGACATTGTAAGACACTCTGACATTATTGTTATTATGCTGCTGGCAGACTGATGGTGACTTTGAACATGGAATGGCAGGATTGATAAAGAAAAAAAGAAGAAGAATTTGACCAGTGAGCATGAGAGACAGAGATGCAGGAAACCTATAAGCCTTTGCATCAGGTGAACATCTAAGTTGGATATACTCACATTTACAAAGACAAAATGAAAAACCAGAAAGAAAATCTGTCACTTGTTATGTGTGTCCCATATAATACAGTGGTTCTCAAAATTTTCAGGCTTCCTTCACCCCCAGCACATCACATAACCATAGGGCAAGAATCCAAACTGAATATAGCCATTATAGCGCCACTATATACTTTTTTGCTGCATAAATCATCTTCTTTCAGCTTTGGTAAGGTGCTCACTGATGTCCAACTCAACCCCTCTCCTTCCAATTGGTATAATTTTATAATTTTATATCCATAGCTGATAATTTTTAATTAAAGAATTTATCACACCAGAACTGGACACTAGAAGTGTGGAAAATGCTGCCTTGTCTGACAAGTCTTGATTTCAGCAGGACATTTGAATGGCAGGATCAGAATTTAATGTGAACAACATAAATGCATGGCTTAATCCTGCCTGTTGGTATAGTGGTGTAATATGTGGGGGATATTTTCTTGGCACACTTTGGGCCCGTTATTACCAAGTGAGCATCATTTATTCTCAACTGGTTTCTTGAACATAAACACTGTGATCTTCTGTGGCCTTCATAACCATCATAGAATGGACTATTTACATCATGGATGTGCAGCTGACAAATTGGCAACAACTGTGTGATGCTATCATGACGTTATGGACAAGAATTTCTGAGGAATGTTTCCAGCACCTTGTTGAATCTGTGCCATGAAAAGTAATGAGCAGCTCTGTAGGCAAAATGTGTATTTCTAAATTTAGACCTTAAAAACAAGCATGACTTTTATGCATTTCCATCCAGAATTAAGGAGGAAACCTTTGCATATTTTTACTGCAGCAGTGAGTAAGTTTCAGTTTTAGAGTTACAGTGATGAATTGCAGAAGGCAATAAAATAAAATAAAAGCCTTTGGATGGAATTTTCTTCAGCATTAAACATTTGTGCAGACTTATGTCCACTAGATGGCAGTATTTTACAACTAAGGGTGATATTTTTATACACAGCCTGGCCAAGTCTCTGGTAGCCAACTACCACCCAAGAAGCATCATGTACTGCATTTCATTAAATATATCACCAGCACCATTGCGCGCTGTTTTGCTCAATGAATGTCAGAGCGGAACAAAATATTCAGTCACTCAAAACAAGCTGCGTGGAGTAGAGGAATAATGAATACAACGAATGAGTAAATGGGATGCACATTCAGCGTCTGAGCCATCTCGTCTTATTTGCGGTGTCATTACTACAGGATGACACATCACTCTTTGAGAACACCCTGGCTGTGTATGTGTGTGGACACTGGCGCACCATCTGTTAGGGCTTTGGTACTCGGTTTAGCTGGTTAAGCTGTTGATTTGTACACTGATTGTCAGATATGATTCAAACCACGAAGACGTCACTGATTTCCCTGCAAACGTCGTTTGTCAATTTCATGGTCTACCTCAAGTGTCATTCACATGTCAGCGGGCTGACAGTAAACGCTGCGGCTGTTTGGGGGAACTTCAGGCATGCGTATGACTGAAAAAATGATAGATTCTGGCGGATGTGCACTTGCACGTTTTCTGCGAGTTGTGCTCAGAAGTTGCATTGTCAAAGGTAATCATACGTCACCTCTGCGCTCATATAGCTGGTTTGGTCTTTTGGAAAAAACAAAAACACGTAAACAACTAGACACCAAACACCCCGGTGCTTGGTGCAGGGGTAAAGTGCAATATTTTAGTACTGCATGAAGTATTTGTGCTATTTGGTATTATTCTCACAGCTGTACCGGCTAATTTGCAGATTAAGATTTTACGTAGCAAACTTTTGATCTGTGTCTCTTATATCACAATATTTTAGTGATTAAACCTTCCAACGAGACATGAAGAAGTAAGTAGTTACTCTTCAGCCAAATACAACATAAATATATAGCTTACACATTAATGCACTGGTCATCATAATGACATCTTATTGCGGGTGGTGTGCTTAATAAGTGCGTTTTCCGTTTTGATAACTTGCGTGTAAATTATGCTATTAACTTTTACTTTACTTGCTAAAAGGCCCTGAATACTTATTCTACTACAACACAAAGCTGAGCACTGACAGATGAAGTGAATATTTATCATTTCATTACATTGCGTTGCTCTGCTCCAAAACTTTGGGTACTAGCATTTATGTGGATATTACTTTCATTTGTACACACCTTGGTAACAGTGGTCCCCAACAACAGCTGCCAGCAGGACATTGTGCCACGCTGCATGGCAAAAACTGCTCAGTGACAGAGTCAAAGGTGTTCCAATGGCCCCCAGAGTATCCGCAATCTTATCTAACATCCACGAGATGAACCAGAGCAAGTTTGATCCCAAGAGGACCAATAAATCAGAGCTCTTTGGTGAGATGAGGAGGATTTTCGCAGCATTGGGCAAGTGGTTTTAATGTTGTGGCTGCCTGGTGTATTTTGGATGGTTTATTGCGCAGACACGTGTCATTATTATTGTGAATGTGTTGTAACCTCTTGAAATGTCTTGGTTACAAGATGTTGCCATCACATTTTGTTCTTTAAATGATTCCCATACGCCACCATGAAAATACATTTAGATGTCAATCAAATCACAAAAGTGAGTTAAGGAAATTTTGAAACCGGCAAAATGATGACTGCACTTTCAAAAATCTGTCTCAGCATTTCCATATTAAGCCCGTCTGCTGCCGTTGGTATTGCCCCTCGTCTTAGCCACCTTGCTTGGAGTGTTATGAAGGCTGGTATGGCAGCATGTTGGTATAAAGGCTATAAAACTAACAACAACTGAGATCTCTAGTTTGGATTAAATTACACAGTTTGGACCACAAGAACTGATAATGCAGTCAGTTCTTAACTGTAACTGTGGCAATATGGCCACAAAAAGTCAGTAAAAAAGTAAATAAATAGAAATACACAATTTTAAGATTTGCAAATGCCCGCAAGCGGGTTGGAGCCCATTTGCTGGTTGGACCCTTTGTTGGGTCTTTTTTGACCTGTGAACTATATGTTGACACTTGAGATCTGAATATCTGTTGCAGTAAAAAAATAAATAAAGAGTTATCGCTGCACAAAACCAATCAAACAATCAGAAACACACACAAAGAGGTCAAAGGTCATTGTGTTACAAGTTAAATCGTAGGTGCCCTCTGGAGCTCGGTTAACCAAGGAAAAGAAAAAAAGAGAAAACGCAAGTGTCCTCCAGGAGCCCTGCTACTCCTCCGTCCAACCTTTCTCCTGGGCTTAGCCAAACAAACAGTCCACTGTAAGCAACTTTTCCAGTCCAGTGGGTCTGGACACAGAGGACTTGTCCAAACAGAAACCAGAGGTTGGGGGTGGGAGCACAGATGGCTACACCTTGAATACGTCAGACTAAACCCACGGTGCGTGACAGGTCAGGGGGTCAGCAAAGTTGACTTGCCACACAAACCTGATTGGATGAGAAGAGAAAGGGTCTGCATGATCTTCCTGAGCCCAACCTCTGAGATGCTGCTCCTGTAACTGTAAAACACTGGAAAAACCTTACAGAAGCCGCTGGACGAGAACAGGAAATAAAAACATACATTTCACTACGTAACTGCACACAATCAGCTTTGCAATGACTGAGTAGATAAGCTTATTTTTGTATTCAGTTAGACTCAGTGTAACAGTGCAAGAACCAGGTTCAGATTGGCTTTAATTTCAGCACTGAACATGAGTTTTTATCAGCTGTTTAAATGTGAAACATTCTTTCTTACCTGTTGGCTGTGATTTCAGCAAACTTAACGTAAAGGTGACACACATGCACACCTTTTCAATCCCATCAGACTCTGACATTGTACAGCTATGAATAATTTACATAATAAAACAAAGAGGACATGTCATTTTTGAGGTAAAGGCCTTGTCTGAAAAGAACATATATATTTTATTTTGCAGATTTAAAAGCATAAAAAATGTCACAGGACCTTCAGCTGTGCCACAGAGTTTTATGATGCAAATCTCTCCGATGAAAAGGTTTTGAAATGCAGGCCTTGGCCGCGTTAATTGAATTATCTCTACTGAGCTGGCGGCACAGAGTCACATAAAGAAAGGCGTCAGAGAGGAATAAGAAAAGGCAGTGACCATGGCCAACCTTCCCCTTCAATAACTAAATATCTGGGCAGTCACTTTGTATTTTCAGAAGGCCCACGGTTGGGAGAAATGACGCACAGCACAATGAATTAAAAAGAGTGACGCAAAAATATTCCATGTAAAAGTGCCTGTTGCACAAGTATTCAGCTGCTTGACTTCTAGAAAGTGAGGACTACATGTAACAACATAGCTAATTCTCCAATTACTACCTCCTAATTGCTGCCTCGTGAATAGAGGTTAAAGAGATGACGCAGTGCCTCCCTGGGTGCTGCTGACTGGCTCTCTGCCAAAATGTCATCAATCCTGGAGCCTAATCGAGTTATCATATCAACAAATCTCCCATCAGGGGCCCGTGGTTGACACTCCCAAAGAGACGCTCAGAGGGGGACGACAAATTTCTAGCAGCAGGGCACCAGGAGAAACAGCCTGCCTGCCCAGGGGACTATGAAAGCTACCTGCAGCTGCTGGTCAACCTCCCCTCTGGGATGACACTTAAATGGGACACTAAAGCACCAATCCTGCAGCCTTGGGCATCAAGGTCAATGTGTTTGTGCTTAGAATGCACAATACATAATGCCACTCACAATAGTGCAGCACAGAATATGGGAATGTGGCATCTTTCAGAGTTTAGAGGGGAGAGTGGTGACTGTGGGACCCCTGCAGTAGTTTGAAGGGACTGGGGTCAGATTTTTAAGAGATGTATTGGCCTCGCCTAAGGAGAGGGTTAATGTACTGTTAATCTGGGGTCAGAGATGCCCCTTCACAGTCATACATCACTACTGACAGCACCAAGTCATACATTGGTGCTATACAGCTGAATTACCATCTCGGTTCAGAAGAAAAACCTCCGTAAACAAACAAAAAAACCCCAATCTATATTCAGCGGCTTCCCTGAATGACTCAAGTGTGTTAACTGATAACAGCTGAGAAGAAAATGATAAAATAAAAGGCATTTCAGGTGCCTTTGATCAGCTGTGATTAGGTTTATTAATGATAATTATCTGAATGTCTTCTGTTTGTATTGATTTTAATTCTCATTCTGTGTTTCGCACATAACTGGCTAAATTTGAGTAAATTAGTAGAAATATACTCAAGTAATTAATAATTTTATTCAATAAAGTTGACCACGTGAGTCAGACCCATGAATCAATGTCAAAAACAAGATGAGCTTGTCAGAAACTCGAATTTCACATCTCATGATTAGTTTGAGGTGCTGACAGAGCAGAGGCCTGAAAGCAAACATTCCCTGGATGCACAGGGGTGTCAAAATAAGGTGATAGGGGTGATATCTGGCTCAGCACAGATCCAAATGTTTGCCTCCAAAGGCATGCTTACTTACGTATCCGCGCATATGCACACACCTTCTTATGACTCACACCCCCATCAACAATGCTGAAAGCTGAGATGTCATCAAAGGGCTTTTGTTGTGAGCCCGCGATAAGATTTTTATCCTGCCGAGGTGCTGAGATGTGGCCTTGTAAATCACAGAGCGGAGCCTCTGACCTGCTTTGCTCGTTATTCCCTCTCATGAGCCCGTTAATCGAATTACCTATTCATCGAAAAGTGGAGAGTGGACTGAATTAGTCTCTCCGCTCTGTTACCTCTCAATCTTAAGAGTCTCCTTAGTAGCGTGCTGACTAGTTTCCATTGTATGTGGCTGTGTCTCTAGAGGCCTGTGAGAGTGGAGGGGTTGGGGGGGACAGGGCAGGTATGGAGCAGCCCACAGGGGGGCTAACCTTTGACCCTGATCTGGAGAGGGACTTGGGTCTATCGAGCAACACAATACTTCCAGCATACAGCCCGCGGTGGCTGCCTGCTGCTACCCACAAAGAAGCCCTTTGGTGGGGTCTCTCTGGGCAGAAAGGCCCCCTGGAGCGCTGACTGCCATCCGGAGGTTTTTCACGGCTTTCCCCCCCATCTATGTCCGGCCTTCGCCTGGAAAGAGTGGAAAAACTCAATAACAGAGAAGATACAAGAGACACAATAGTCTTTAGAGAGTATCTTAACCCGCAACAAACAGTGTCAACATCTGTGAGGAGGCAACGGATAGACAGACACAGTGTCGGCCACAGACAGAAAGGGTCCTTTCCTTGTGGGCAGTCACACTGAAAAGGCTACAGTGTTGTTTTGTTGTGCATGAGAGGGATTTGGTCCCCGTCTCTTTTCAGCTGCAGTTGAACCACACTGTGGTCCCGGTGAAACGATTTTGTCTCGCTGGAGAGCTGGGGCAAAAGATGAAGCAAAGCTTCGAGAGAAGGGCCTTTCTTCACATGGCCCGCTCCTTTGGAGGGGTGAAAAAGATTATTGTCGTACACATCAAGCAAAAAAATGCATCAAAGTCGGCGGAGAGTGTGGCCCGGATTGAAAAAGCGAAGGGTTGATGTTACAAGGAGGGGATGAACATGGACCCATGTAGTGTGTGTGTGTGTGTGTTTGTGGAGGCCACACACAAGCCCAGACGCGTGGGAGTGTATTGGATCCTCGTGGGTTGTCTGGGAAAGACACTGTCCTTCTCTCTCTTTTTCTGTCTCATTCTCTCCGAAGCGTGTGGTCTCCTCTCATGTGAACACACTGCCAGCATAAAGGATCTCTTCATCTTTCTTTTTGGGCTCTCTTTTGCATCCCAATGTAAAAAGGGTTTATTCACCGAGGCCCCTGCGTCTAACTCCCGCTCATCTCAATTTATCTGTTACTGCCAATTGGACCTAACTAGCAGCTTGTGGTAATCCAGGTGCTTATCATTAATACTGCCTCTTTGTGGTCTGTGAGAATATGAGAGAGCAACTATGTCATGTCCCTGCACGTCTGCAAGGGCTTTGCCAAACCATGCGTCTCCTTCATACACACACGCCCACACAAGCGCATGTGCATATATATATATATATATATATATATATATATATATATATATATACATATATATATATATATATATATATATATATATATATATATAAAAACACCCATCTCGCCCCTGCGTGCGGTTTATCCTTCAAGCTCGGGTCCTCTACCAGAGGCCTGGGAGCTTGAGGGTAACCTCATATATATATATATAACAGCTGTTATATATATATATATATATATATATATATATATATATATATATATATATATATATATATATATATATATATATATATATATACATATATATATATATATATATATACATATATATATATATATATATATATATATATATACACATATATATATATATATATATATATATACACACACATATATATATATATATATATACACACACATATATATATATATATATATATATATATATATATATATATATATATATATATATATATATATATATATACACCTTGAATACAAGGTGTCCATATCTGAGGCCTTGGAAACTGCCAAACAACGACTCACAGCCTTGGCCAGCCGCTTGAGGAGGTACACCAGAGAGATAGAAGGCAGGAGAATAAACCAGCTGTTCTCCACAGAACCAGCAAAGGTGTACTCTCAGTGGCAAGGGAACAATAACAGAACAGCACCACCAAGGCTGGAGACGGAGCAATACTGGAAGAGCATATGGGAGAAGGACGCAACCCATAACGGCAATGCTCAGTGGCTAGTGGATCTGAGGGCGGACCATAGCGACCTCCCTGAACAGGGTCCAGTAACCATCACAGTGGCAGACATCCAAGAAAGGGTCTCCAGTATGAAGAGTTGGACACCACCAGGGCCCGACATGGTTCACGCCTACTGGCTGAAGAAGCTGACTGCACTCCACGAGCGTCTTGCAGCACAAATGAACCAGCTGCTAGTTAACGAGAGACACCCGGAATGGCTAACCGAAGGTCGGACGGTCCTGATCCCCAAGGACCCCAAGAAGGGACCGGTCCCATCCAACTACCGACCAATAACCTGCCTCAGTACTACATGGAAGCTCCTGTCAGGCATCATATCGGCTAAGATGAACAGGCACATGGGTCAATACATGAGCGGGGCACAGAAAGGGATTGGCAAGAATACCAGAGGCGCAAAACACCAGCTACTGGTAGACAGAACAGTCAGCCGAGACTGCAAGACCAGACTGACCAACCTGTGCACAGCCTGGATTGATTACAAGAAGGCCTATGACTCAATGCCCCACAGCTGGATACTGGAATGCCTAGAATTGTACAAGATCAACAGGACCCTAAGAGCCTTCATCAGGAACTCAATGGGGATGTGGCGTACAACACTAGAGGCCAACTCCAAGCCCATAGCACAAGTCACCATCAAGTGCGGGATCTACCAAGGAGATGCTCTGTCCCCACTGCTGTTCTGCATAGGCCTGAACCCCCTCAGTGAGATCATTAACAAGACTGACTACGGATACCGACTACGAAACGGAGCGGTTGTCAGCCACCTCCTGTACATGGATGACATCAAGCTGTATGCCAAGAGTGAACGAGACATCGATTCACTGATACACACTACCAGGCTATACAGCAATGACATTGGGATGTCATTCGGACTGGAGAAATGTAGTCGGATGGTAACAAAGAGAGGGAAGGTAGTCAGAACTGAGGGGATTGAACTACCAGAAGGCAACATTGCAGACATAGAGGACAGTTACAAGTACCTGGGGATCCCGCAGGCGAATTGGAACCATGAAGAGGCCCCTAGGAAAGCTGCAACTACCAAGTACCTGCAGAGGGTCAGGCAAGTCCTGAGGAGTCAGCTGAACGGTAAGAACAAGATCCGGGCTATCAACACCTACGCCCTGCCCGTGATCAGGTACCCTGCTGGGGTAATAGGCTGGCCAAAGGAGGAGATAGAAGCCACTGACATAAAGACAAGAAAGCTCCTGACCATGCATGGAGGGTTTCACCCCAAGTCCAGCACCCTGAGGCTGTACGCTAAGCGGAAGGAAGGGGGCCGGGGACTGGTGAGTGTCAGCACCACAGTCCAGGATGAGACAAGAAACATCCACGAATACATCACGAAGATGGCCCCAACTGACAGTGTGCTCAATGAATACCTCAGGCAGCAGAAACCCAAGAAAGAGGAGGAAGGCGAGCAACCATCATGGAAGGACAGGCCCCTGCACGGTATGTACCACCGGCAGATAGAGGAGGTGGCTGATATCCAGAAATCCTACCAGTGGCTGGACAAAGCTGGACTGAAAGACAGCACAGAGGCACTAATCATGGCAGCACAAGAACAAGCTCTGAGTACAAGATCCATAGAGGCTGGGGTCTATCACACCAGGCAAGACCCCAGGTGCAGGCTGTGTAAAGATGCCCCAGAAACAATCCAGCACATAACAGCAGGGTGCAAGATGCTAGCAGGCAAGGCATACATGGAACGCCATAACCAAGTGGCCGGCATAGTGTACAGGAACATCTGTGCCGAGTATAACCTGGAAGTCCCGAGGTCAAAATGGGAGATGCCCCCAAGGGTGATGGAGAATGACCGAGCTAAGATCCAGATACAGACGGACAAAATGGTGGTGGCTAACCAACCGGACATAGTGGTGGTAGACAAACAGGAGAAGACGGCCGTAGTGATCGTTTGTCTACCATAGTGGTGGTAGACAAACAGGAGAAGACGGCCGTAGTGATCGATGTAGCGGTTCCGAATGACAGCAATATCAGGAAGAAGTAAATGGTAAATGGACTGGTTCTTATATAGCGCTTTTCTACTCTTCTGAGCACTCAAAGCGCTTTACACAACTTGTGCATTCACCCATTCACACCCATTCGCACAAGCACATTATTCTAAGTGCTTTCTAAGTAACATTCATACACATTCATACTCCGATGGATGCATCGGAGAGCAATTTGGGGTTAATATCTTGCCCAAGGATATTTGGCATGTAGACTAGGCGAAGCCAGGAATCGAACCACCAACCTTCCAATCAGTAGATGACCTGCTCTACCGCCTGAGCTACAGCCACCCAAGAAGGAACACGAGAAGCTGGAGAAATACCAAGGGCTCAGAGAAGAGCTCGAGAGGATGTGGAGGGTGAAGGTAACGGTGGTCCCCGTGGTAATCGGAGCACTAGGTGCGGTGACTCCCAAGCTAGGCGAGTGGCTCCAGCAGATCCCGGGAACAACATTGGAGATCTCTGTCCAGAAGAGCGCAGTCCTGGGAACAGCTAAGATACTGCGCAGGACCCTCAAGCTCCCAGGCCTCTGGTAGAGGACCCGAGCTTGAAGGATAAACCGCCCGCAGGGGCGAGATGGGTGTGTATATATATATATATATATATATATATATATATATATATATATATATATATATATATATATATATATATATATATATATATATATATATATATATATGTGTGTGTGTGTGTGTGTGTGTGTGGTGCATACTCTTTTGCAGACTCTTCGTCAAATCACAATGTACAGTTACACATAAATAGCTCTCAAGTGCTTATATTACACCGCCACTGCATACAGACCTGCCAGACTTCTGTTTCTTCACCGACACATGGTTTTGGTCATCTTACACTAATATTGTGATTTCATCAACGGCTTTCAACTTCAGCAGGATGAGCGTATAGTTTCACGTCTGAATGCGAAGACACATTTGCAAACCATCAAAGGAGACGGGGCTACCGACAAACAAAGACAGACTGTGGCTAACTGTATCATCTAAGATCTAAATCCCCCAGAAAACCCACATCCTGAAAACTCACTCATATATATAACCCTGGTTAGACTTCCTGTCATAAGTTTTAGAAGTGACACAAACAGACGCAGTCATGCCGAGATCAAAGCCAAAGTTCTGAAACTGTCTGAGCAGACAGAGTGCTCATAGTTCACACTCAGCATTTTTTTTCACTCAGGGAATAAATTATACATAAAAAAATAATCAGTTAAGATGCTCAAAATTGTTGGGAGCACACAACTCCAAATGTCTTTATTTCACATCGCCTTGCTCTTCAGATGGTGTTATATTATTGTGTTATTCTTTCATTTACTTTAAACTGTATGAGCTTCTTGTTCTATTCCTTGTGTAAAGAATTTTGCATCATAAGAAGAAGTGAGTTCCACAAATAAAGATTATTATAATTATTTCTATTAAGATCTATTAGTTTACTGAATGCAAAGGTCTACATGCACTTTTTATTCCATATGTGTAACATTATTCCCTTTGCCATCCTATCTCTGTCACCTTCCTACTGAAAGACACTTGAGTGGATAACAGAAGACCAGCTGCCGTGAATGAGAGACCATAACATGGTTTCCAAGCAGATACAACATGCATTGCTGTCTGGCTTGCCAACACATAATTGAAGTCAAAATTGAAAAAATGCTGCTTCGTTATTTCCCCATTCACATTGAAAAAACACCAGATCAGTGGCATATGGGATGAAAAAAGGGAATGCGCGCTTGAATTAGGCATCCCATTTCCTGTGGCCTGGGCAACAACAGGATGGACACTCCAAAAAGTGAAAGGATTTCAGAAAGAAAACACTTTCTCTGAGGTTTGCCACCCTGTTTGGAGACCGCAGGGGGTGGGAGTGTGAATCCCGGCGGATAGCGTCTTTAGCTTCTCAGTGAACCAGTCTGTAATGTTCATTAGTACACCTAGGGAGAGAGTGTGAGACATGAATGGGAAGTGCAGCTTTGTTCTGTAATTCTGTGCCAGTAAAGGTCCGGTAACATTACATATGGCTGACCTGAGGTGAATGTTGGCTTTGGTGAGTGGAGGCGGACGTCATAGTGGGGGGTGAAGAGAGTAGGACAGAATGTGCCCTGCAGACCAATAATCTCTTGTATTTCTTCCCCCTCGGTGCTCCTTATTTCCAACACGCCGCCCCCTTTCCTTACCCTCGTTGGTTAAGCTACTTATAGCCAAATTACAATTATTGCATGTGGAGATCTCCCCCCAGTGTTCCTACCATCTTAGTGTCCAGTTAGTAAAAAGCTCGCCTGTAATACACATCTACTCAGTGCTTCTTTGAACTGCACCAATTACACTGACTCACCAGGATTTTTTTCACTTCATAGGAGATTATTTAAAGAGAATTTTTTGTTTTGTTTGGCACAGCCACAGTCGAGTCCAACTTTTATTGAGTGCGAACTTCCAGTTGTGACGTGTAAATGGTGTAAAAATCATAAATTCACAGAACAGGAATGTTTTCACAGTTCTAGTAACTGTGGGAACAGCATCCCTTTTTTCTTTGTACACACTGCAATAACTGGAGTCAAGTGCTGTTCTTCAAACTCAGTTTATAAGCTCTTATTATGGAGTAAGGTCCTTCTCAGGATAAAGGGAACTTTGGTTAAATGAGGTTATTGCAGTCTTGTAGGTGTGCTGTGACTGGTCCAGATGTAAGCGCATATTTATTTACTCAAATCACAAAAAGTGTAAACAACATAGCATAATCCCTGAAGTCCAGATTTTATAGAGCTTCTTTGTGGGTACTTACCCCGAAACTGTTCCCAGTACTGTTTGATCAAATACTCGTGCTAATGCATTACATCCAATTTTAGAACAAAGGTAGGGGGAAAATTGGAGCCAATACAGTTAAAGGTCACTTTCACAAGGAGCACAAATTTGTTGTTTGTGATGACTGTAAACACTGGGCTGTAAAACTCTGCCTAACGCTGGGAAGAGAAACTACAAACGTAGCAGTTGTTTCTGGAGCTATTTTATATGCCACAACAAATGGCAATTTAAATGCCTGAACAGGACAACCAACCCAATCAGCGCCTCCTTTCCTCTCTTCCTTCCCTTCCAGGCAAGCAGCTAGCAGTTTAAAGCATGTTCACATGGGCTGGAAATACACACTGCGTCAGACTCGGTCCTAAACCGCAGAGCCCTCCTGTTAGGACAGACCTTAATGAGGCAGGAGGTGTGTATGTGCACATGTAGGCATGTGCGCTCAGGCAGAGGATAACACCTGGACCAGCTGCTAGCTATAAAGCACTAACGCTGTTAGGGACTATTAAAGCACCTTGCGGGCAGCCATCTTTCTTCCTTCCCCTTAATCTCCAGCGAAGCCTCCAAAATCACTTAACAGCATCCTCCATTAATAGGCCTCCAACAGGCTGAAAGCGGGGGCACGCATTTAACGTACACATGCACACTCAGAGCTGCAGAATGCTCTCACACTCACATATTAAGCTGCAAACATACAAACACCCTCAGGTGAGTGAAACTGCAAAGACAGATCTCCTTTTTCCCCCCTCATACTTCTCACAGCAGAAGCAGGCAGCGGGTGGCAGAACGATGAGCGTGCATGTGTGTGCAGACACAGTGTGAGGAAGTGTAGAGCAGGCTTATCTGGCTCAGCATCAGCACTGGGATGATTTGCACACAGTCAGCATTGTGCTGGTGCAGAGAGAGAGCCTTTGTCCTCCTGGCAGAGGGCAAGGCGGGATCCTGTCTCAACAGCCACCAGCTCCCAGAGTCAAAATCATTTAATTACCATGTAAAATTTAAAGGAATCCATCTCGATTGTGTTAGTGCAGACATAAACAGACGACGTTCTTTTCAGGCCTGGTTACATCATTCGTAAAGTCTTATGAACACAGAGTAGATGCACTGCTATCCTCTTACTGGAAAATGTGGGAGGCAAAATGTTTTAA